>NC_142797.1:73113476-73141933 GCF_049724085.1 Artemia sp. Qi Xiang Cuo | reverse complement strand
AGATAAAAATAATAAAATTTTGATAATAATAATAATAATATAATAATAATGTATTAATAAAGCTTTTTTTACAGCCATATACAAAACAAAAGAAAAGAAAAAGGATAAATAAAATGAATACATACTAAAATCACTATCTTCTTAATCAACACTCATACCCCTCAATGCAAAATTCACCACACCTACTACCGTTTGTGGTGAATCCGAACTCAAAATCCCCCGAAGTAGCCAATCATTACCCTCTGTCAAAACCTCCCCCCTGATATGAGACAGTCGCCGGAATCGCAGGAGGAAATGACCCAGCCCAAAATCATTTTCACCACATTTTAGACAAATACGCTGCGTGTCCGGACCTTCTCTATTTTTCCAAGCTTCTTTTCCTTGTATTGGTAGACAATTGGCTCGAAGCTGAATCCACGTTTTCATATACTTACTAGGTAATCTCAGCTTCAAATATGTCTCCTGTCCATAAATCCGCTTTATATCTCTATACAAAGTAAGACTAGTCGACTTATCTAAAGCTGTACACCAAAGTTGAATTTCCTGGTCGTGCAATCTTGCTTGGAATTCCTTTATGAAGTTTTCTTGGTCCAGAGGTCCCTGTCCTCCATTCCACGCGTTTGAAAAGCCTGTTTCCTGTAGTATTTTTCTGATCTGTGCTGTCCAAGTGGTTTTACTTTTTTGGGTGAGAAGATCCTTATAAGCAGCAGAAATAAGTCTTTCCTTGGGTAAATTCAGGATTTTGAGCCAAAACTTGATCATCTGTATCTTTCTTCGTATTTTTTAAACTGTAGATGCCTAGGTCACCTTTCAATACTAGAGAGTGAGTTGTTTTATGTAGCCCATATGCATGCTTGTAGTATTGTAGTTGTAGAGTTTCTAATCCTTGGGCAGTCTGGTAGCCCCAAATTTCTGCTCTGTAATGCAGTATGGGTAAAACTTTTGTGATAAATATATGTTTATGAAGGCTGAGATCGCTTATTCCTGTTGTAACGTTGCTTCTGTAAATACCGAAAAGTGCATTTTTCCCTTTTGTCGTAGTTGCTGATATATGTTGTGTCCATTTACCATTTCGAGTTACTGTAAAGCCCAAATATGTTGCTTTCTCTTCTATTTTTAAAATTTGACCTTCCAAATAAAACTTGGGGGTAGCTCTGGTTGCTTTTTGTTAAATATCAATATTTTGCTTTTCGATACATTAGCCTTCAGTTTCTTTTTCTGCAGATATTCTGCTAGGATATTCAGTAGAGACTGTAGATTTTCCTCGGAATCAGCCAGTAAAATTATATCATCTGCGAAAAGCAACATTGAAAGATTCAAATTTCCAAGACGAAGTGTTGGTGCCCATTGGCGTTGGAAAAATTGCACAATATCATTAATAAATATACAAAATAATTTTGGAGATAGAGTACTTCCCTGTAAAACTCCCTTACTTACAGGAAAAGAGGAAGAGACACCCTGTTGCGGAATTTTCACTAAACTTTTAGTCCATTAATACATCGAAGCTATTATATTCATAAACTGATGTGGTAATCCAATTTCACTCAAAGCTTCAAACAACAAAATTCTATCTACGTTATCAAACGCTTTCTGTAGGTCTATAAGCGCAGCGTATAATTTACTATTTCCTTTAGAATATTTTTGTATCATTGCATTTAAAATGAATACTCGATCCACTGTCGAATATCCCGGTCTGAATCCACCTTGTTCTTCATTTAGAATACTATTCGCCTCCATCCATTTTCCAAGCCGTTTGTCCAAAATTTTTTCCAAAATTTTCCCCCCCTGGCTTAAAATAATTATAGGTCTATAGTTGTCATGAACGGCCGGGCTACTTTGTTTAAATAGGGGAAATACGAGTGAATTCTTCCAAGCTCGTGGCCAATGTGTCGTAGATATTACTAGGTTAAACAATGATGTTAACACGGGGTTGATAATATTCCTTATCGATTTAAATATCTTAACTGGGATTCCGTCTGGTCCAGGTGCTGAGCCCCTCTCATTTTTTGCAGTGAATCATTTATTTCTTCTGGGTTAATGGGTTCAAAGAGGGCGTAATCTGTTTCTCTAAGAGGGAAAGGTCCTTGTTCGCAATCTGCTTGATTTATCCTTTCCTCTAGTGTGTTGTTCGTTTTTTCTGCATCTTTCTGTAGTGATTGAAAAAAAGATGGCCATGTTTCCGGTGGTGGAATTTTCAGGGAATCGTTTCTTTGTTTATTGGATGACATATTTTTTAACTTATTCCAGAACTCTTGGCTGTTGCTTTCTTTAAAACTCTTACATAAAGCTGCCTGTTGGTGAAATCTGTATTCTTTCTTTTTCTTTTTGATTAGTTTTTTATGCTTTTTTCTTGCTTGCCTATATTCTGTTAGCGCAATATTTTTTTCCTCTTCTTCTCCCAAGAATCTTTTTACTGTAAGCAGTAGATTATTCAGGTTTGAACTACTTTCTTTACACTCTTGGTCATAAAAATCTTTCTGTTTCTCTTTTCTTGGTTTCATGGGTGTAAGCACATTACTTACAATTCCCATAAGCCTTTCGACTACTTCATCTGTTTCTGATTTTGGTAATTCCATATCAGACCTTAACTGGCTCATTTCCTCTTGTACTGGTTCACTAAGAAAAGCCTCTTGTACAGATAGCCATTGTTCATTCGACCATTCGCAATAAATCAGAGGCGGGATTTTCGGCTTGTTTTTTCTTTCACCTTTATCTTTAGCCAGTATCCTATTTTGATTCATTGTTGACCGTCTACGTCTATATTCTTTCATCTCATATTCTAATTTAAGTGGGAAATGATCAGATCCAGACTGATGGATTACTTTTACATTAAGAGATACAGCCTCGAGTCCCGTGTCCACCAATACATAATCTATTAAACTAAAACAAGGTCCAGAAATGCAAGTGTACTCACCCAAATCACCATCTTCCCCAAATCTGCCATTCCCAATCGCTAGCCCATGACCTCCGCACAGTGCCAGCAGCTTCCTCCCCCATGAATTAATTTTTCTTTGTCGATCCTGGCTACTTCGTGGGATAAGGTAAACTGAAGGTATCATCTCACAAGGGTCATCATCATCTGAAACAAAATCTACATTTAATTCTTGTTGTACGGAAGTATATGCGTTAAAATCACCTGCTAGAAAAACTAAATCACTTGGGTAATGATATTTCACTGAACTCAACTCTTCCTCTAATATATACCATGTATCCTCAATACAGTATGAGCTATTTTCTGGGGACACATATACAAAACCAAATATAAACCATTTTTCCTGAAACTTTCCGCGCAACCAAATCAAGTTTTCAGATTTTACTTGACAGGCGACGCAAATTTTTGAACATGTCACTCTTTACTAGTACAACTATTCCTCCATAGTTTCTATAGTTTCACGATGTATCCCTGTCCACTCGAAACAACTTCGCATCCACGCACTATAAAATCTTCCTCTGGCAACAACCATGTCTCTACAAAACACGTCACCATTGCTGTCAAAAATGAGTTATTTAAACACAACTCTCTCTTGTTTCTTAAACCTTGTATATTCCATGTGACTAAGGACAGTTTTTGTATATGGCTTGTGTCCTATTCAGTTAACACGAATGGTGGCTTTTCGTGAGGCATCTGTGAACACCGGTTTTTCGGTTTTTTGTCCATTTTTGAGCTACTGTTCGTTCTTACATTTCTTTTCCCTTGTTTGTGGTCATCATTGGGGCTTATAATAGAATCTAAAGTTCTTTTCCCTTTTACTGACCCTTCGTTTATCCCGCTTCCGCCTGGTTTGGTGGGATCCGCGATAGTCATTGGCCTTTCGTAGACAGTTGCATCACTATCGTTAGCGTTACTACTTTCTATGTCCGAACAAGAGTCACTATCACTTGATGGGGATCGTATGTAGGCCCGACGAGGAATAGAATCCCTTTTTGAACTATCAACTCCGGTCGGTTGCTGACCATTTTCCGATTCTGCAGCCTCCACCACCTTTTTTTTATAAAAATCATAAGAAAAAATCTGGTTGTCTATGTAAATTTTTGTACCACGCAATTTCAATGCTCTGTTTTCGCTTATAGCTTGGGTTATCAGGGGTCTTAATGCTTTTCGGGCCTCCCGTTCCTCTGGGGTATAGTCTGGGGTGATTGAAATTCCATTTCTTTTAAACAGTTTAGCATTACGTAGGACAGCATCACGAGTCATTTTGGTCGTGAATTTAACAAGGATAGGGCGGGGGTTCGAGGGTCCTCTCAGTCGAAGAGCATCTCGTATTTCACTTTTTGATAGTGAAAGGTTGGGCACAGAATTGTTAATACATACTATAATGTCCTCACTTAGTTTAGAGTTCGGATTACTTGGATGCGGCATCCCATAGAATGTAAGATTGGTTGGTTTTAGTTCCTTTTCCAATCTAAAATTTCTCTTACGTGACTCCTTTAATTCACTCTTAATTTCTGCGATTTCTTGGGTTGTCTTTACTTGATTTATGGCAAAGTCCTGCAACTTAGATTCTATCCCTGCCAAAATTGATTGTGCATTTTGAATGCTTTTCGTGAGTTGTGGAATATTTGAAACTGCTTTTTTTATTTCCCCTAGAGTCTGAGCAATGTTCTGATCTCCCATCATAACTATCAAAAGACGTAAAACAAAAACTTACTCGCAAGGGGGGGCTATTTCGTAAACACGTACGGCCCCCCGGTTTCCAACAGTGCAAGTGTTCAAAATCTTTCTTCAAATGGCCTTTTGTTTCATAACTAATTACTAGTTAAATTAAAATAAATTAATAATAAGTAGCTAATTTAGTGATATAAAGTCTGTATAGTCTGATTTTGTAAGTAAATAATGAAAATGCTTCTGAATAATTTCAACGGTTGAGAACCGCTACTACTAACCTTAATGATGCTAGGCGTATTTTCTCCTGAAAATACTCCTCGCGGAAATTTCCCCCGGAGAAAATTCCCCCCAGGAAATTACACTCATAGGAAATTCCCCGGGCAAAATATCCCTCCCCAAAAAGTTCCCCCTTGAAAATTCTCCCCCGTGGAAACTTCTCCTATAAGCAAATTTGAGCTGCCAATGAAAAAGTAAGACAAATGAAAATAATTAAGATACGAAGGAATTTAGAATAATATACCTATATACCTAAATATGGGCAGAAAATATGGTAGAGAATATATAATATTGTTTATTTAACATTTTGTTTCATCTGTTTTAAATTTTTTCTTGTTTTTAGAGACTGAGTTATCATAGCAGGGTAAAATAAAGGTAAAAGAAATAATTTGAAAACATGAAATTAGAGGCAAATAGAGAAGAGGCGTATTATGATGAAAAAAAAACAGAGATAGCAGGTTGGGACTGAAAAGTACGAGTAATTACTTCCCGCGGACTTGGTCTGGTACTAACCAGAGGCGTTACTAGCCAAAATGTTTTTTTTTACGGGAAGGGAATGATTTTACCGACTGCCTCGTTATTTTTATTAACTAATTTGGGTGATACTTCTATTAAAATTACTTGGTTTTTTATTCTCGGCCGCCTGATACTTTCTTCTTTCATTGAATTTAAGTCATATGTCTCCATCAGCCCATTTGCTTTAATAAGAAAATTACTGTGAGTAAAATAAGGGTGCGGATTACCACTATTTTACCGACTCTAATTTTTGTCTAACTGGTCAAAACATTGGGAAGGGGTTTTCCTCCCCCTATACGTGACATCTCCACCAGCAAAAATAGTAGGCTACATTATATCAGTTCACCCCTTGCGATCGAAAAAGTGTCCAGTAGGCGTAAATCGCAAGGTTTTCCCGTCTGAAGTGTCTTCATGGGGCATTTGGTTTTTTAATTTAATTTGAATAACAAGGAGTCAAACTTCGAATTAGAACTAAGCCAATTTAAAATTGAAAGCGCTCCTTATTCCTAATTAATTAAACAATCTAAATAAAACAAGTTTTTCAAAGAAAGGTAAAGCAGAAATAAATTCAAATAATCTTCAAAGCGTAAAACTACCACAAATCACGATCAATAGATAAATGAAACCCAAAATGAACAGAAACTACAATAAATAATCGAGTCAAACTAAGAGCGAGAAACAATTAACGCGAGTCAAGATAATAACCACCCCCATGCCTATACAAGAACAGAAGATAATTTGTAATTTACTGAAAACAAAATACATTTCAAATGTTTTCACTTTTTTTACTTTAAAAAAAAAGAATTATCAAAACTTTAAGGAATAAATAAATATCAGTAGGCCTATATGTATATTAAACTGACAATCCACAATCATTTGTTTTTTTCTATTAAAGTGCAAATTATGTTCAAATTTAGTTTTAAAGCATATTGGGTCAATTGTGTAATTGTAGGGGATTGACATACCCAATATTTCTAGAGACGTAGTTGCAGAACCGTCCTACTATGTTGAACAAAATAGCTGACCCAAAATTTTAATTGGATATGTTTGAAAAATGAATAGGCTTGGGTGGGGATCTTGTCCATGATCCTGTGGCACTAGCACTTTTTACAAATACCAAAGCAAGTTTGAAGGATTTTCACCGTTGATAAATGAAGAGTCGGTATAGGTATGGGAATATTTGGCAAATTGTCGTTGATTGGTGATTGTGTGAGGAACGACCAGTTTGATATTATTTCCATTGGCTCTTAATTTTTCAATTTCCAATCAATAGAGCTCATAACCTATTATTTTCGGTCATAAACTATTGCCAAAGTTAGAGAGACTGTTGCATCAGGCACATTGGTAAGTACCTGTCGGTTTGCATTGTCAATTCATATAGGGTCCTGTAGGATTTATCAAAGGATAAACTGTAGAGAGGAATTCCATTTACTTAAACGCAAAAGAGAGGAAAGTCCAAATATTTAGACTTTGTGTGGTACTTACCAATGTACTTACCAATGTGCCTGATGCAACAGTCTCTCTAACTTTGGCAATAGTTTATGACCGAAAATAATAGGTTATGAGCTCTATTGATTGGAAATTGAAAAATTAAGAGCCAATGGAAATAATATCAAACTGGTCGTTCCTCACACAATCACCAATCAACGACAATTTGCCAAATGTTTATAATAAAATTGGATGGAACAAGTGTTAACTTTATGACAGTCTTAACATTTGCCGGTAACCATTGAGGTATATTAAATATTGCATGATTTATTTTCCCCACAAAATATAAAATACTAGTTATCACCTCTCTAAGACTAGGCTATTTGTAGAGTCAGTGTCCGTTTTATATTGATACCCATTGACTAAGCCCCTAAATTTTTCATAGAGCACTGGAGTCATCAACATGAATTGTATGTAGCTCGTATAGTTTGGTAAATTGTTGCTATTGCTCAGCAATATTTACATATAAATTGTTTAGTACCCAAATTTCATAGGATAATCCGTCGGCAGCACTTGTTTTTTGATTGTTAGATTTTTTGACTGTCACATGCAAATCTGTAAATGTGGAAGTTAATTCTATGAAACAGTTTTCACTGGAATAAATGTGAAAATGAACGTTTTCAGAGAGTGGTTGTTGTGGGTAAAATTGTTCACAGTAGCCATGTTTTACACTCACATTCACAGTTTCTGCATTGAAAAGATTTAAAGATGAGGTGACTGAAGATTGCGATTTCTTGTGAGGTGGATATGCCAAAAGAAATCTTTCTACGATCTAGCCGTTTTTTTCTTGGTTTCTTTTGTTTTTCTTCTTTTCCTGTGACAAGAGTGATGTCTATTGTTTCTGACCTGAGTGGAGTGATGAGTGATGAGGTGTTTCTTGACCTTTTTAAACCTTTCCCACTTTGTCGTGATTTAAATCGTTTCACAAGGGATCGTGCACCGGACCTAAGATTTTGTGAAAAACTTTCTTTAAAATCTTTTTAAGAGCTTCAATAGTGTAGCGTAGAGGATAGAAAAATATGTGGCAGCCGGGGCACTGTAATTTCTTAACCAGGGGTAGTGCACTTCGAACCAAATTAGCAAACCAATTGCAAAGACCGTAGCCCGACACTGACGAATGACCTTTGTAATAGTCCATTCTATTATTGAATATTCCTGGCTTAAGAGTAGTAACATATAAATCAATATCAGGACAAGCAAATTTAGTTTTCTATAAGCCACTTCGCTGAATAGGACGAAAATGACATGTAATAACACACAATCCCTTTGTCACAGATAAAAGATATCCGAGTTCACTTCTTAATGTTAACTGGCTGAGTTTAAATATGATGTGTCTACAGGAATATACTGGGGAATCTTTCAATTGTAGTGATTAATGTGATCGTGAGTGGTTGGGATCGTGAGAACTCGTAGGAGGGGGACATTGCTATTGCCAACACTCGATGTATCAACGAAGGATGCATATAGAAATATACAGCTGTCCGAAGAAACCGGGTGTATTGTCTGCACAGATAACTTGATCCTTTGCAGGGAGGTTTTCTACTTTAATAATATTATATTTAAAACCAAGAACATCTCTTAGATTATCGTTGAGGAAAATTATTTCATTCTGAAAAGGAGATCTAGTGTAAATTTTGCCGTGTTCCATTGAATAGTTAAACTGTAATGCACCATTCTTACGAGCAGAGATATTCTATTGATTGTTATTCTAGATATTCTAGAGATATCTTCTATTGATTGCTAGACACAATCTTTCAAACTACCAAATTCTTTGTATGGTAGTGTAAAAAAGTGGGCACTTTACTGAAAAAAATATAAATATATTTACTTTTATAACTTTAATAAATCCAATAATATTAACATTTTGATTAATAAATATCAATATTATGTATATTAAACTGACAACGCACATTCATTTGTATTTTTTCAGTAAAGTGCAAACTAAGTTCTTGCCTTGGGAAGGCATAGGAGTTTTGAGCCCTATTAGTGGTAATTTTTGCTCATTTTGAGTTTGACTCGGTTATTTATTGTAATTTCTGTTCGTTTTGGGTTTCATTTATTTATAGATGCTGATTTATTGTATTTTCACGCTTGGTAGATTATTTGATTTTAGTTTTGCTCATTTTTGGTTTAATGGAGTTCTTTACTTTTCTTTGAAGAACTTATTTTGTGGAAAAAGTTTTTTTAATTAATTTCTGTTCGATTTATATTGACTTAGTCTTTTCAGGGAAAAAGAAAATAATAGCTTAAATCTTTTCTTTTTTTTAAGACTAAATAGTTTGGCCGGCTATTTGTATGATGGAAAAAGTTTTTCAGCATTTTTTAGCAACATACACCCTTTTAAAAATCTAGACACAAATAGTAGTGTTTAATTTAGTCTCATACCTCCTCTAGTTGACCTGAAATAGAAAACTTGATACCATTTGCCAAAAAATCTGTTTACTTTATTTGATAGCTTGGATACATTTTAGATATTTTGATTTTGTTACATTCTAAGTGCAAAAGTAGCCCCGAAAGTGTGAAGATAATACCCCCAGTCGCTCTTGGGATACTGCTGAGATGCCTTAATGGCAGCTAGCATTAACACAGTCTATTTTGATTTAATCTTAAGGCAACATTTAGTTTTTAAACATAATGGGCAAATGAGAGGGTGGGCGTGGGAGGGACCCTAAATGAGCAATGAGCTCTGAACATACCCGGTAATGACTATTTCACTACGCGGTAATTTCGCAATTCACTCCTGAGAAAGAAAGTACTCTGAACAAATCCGGATGATAATATCATTGGAAAAACCAGTTTGACGGGTTGACGACCGCACATGACTGTCGCCAGACGTACTACAGGGGTATTTGGAACCGAAATGGGTCAGCAGACAAATGTCGTTGACTTTTAAAGGTTCCTTCACATTGAAAACGTAAAGGTTCCTTCACATTGAATTTTGGCTTTCCGTTCTCCCCTTCACATTGGATTCCGTAAGGCTTCCGTAAGGCTCATAACCCTCCGTAAGACCTTACGTTACCGTACCCGTAAGTCAAAACGCAATGCTAGAGCTCTGACGGAAGAAGTTCAACATATTTCAACTTCTTACGGTTACGTTTAAGCAAAATGTCACTTCGAAGAGTAAATATTTGAGTTTGTACAAGCTATAAAGTGTATATAGCTCAAAGGACCCTGTTTTCAAGGATAAGCAGTTTAAACTAAATTCTTTGGAAAATTTGAGCCCAAGTTTTTTCATCAGCAGGAAAGAATGCAGTAAGTCTAGACTTTCTTTATTTGTAGGCCCAGGATAGGCTATGCTTTGATAAATCTTGCTATTTTTTTCAATTCTATTTGGGTTTGAAGTTAAAATAAAGCCTGTTGTGGTACAGTTGATCACTTAAAATGATATTTAGGAGATTAGTTTTGTTACAACTCAGGATTTACCATGTTTTTTTTTAGCTTGATGTGAGTATAAATTTAGATTAAGATCTAACCTACTTTGGTATAATTAAATAGACAGCAAGGGACATCAAAATAATGAATAAATTGGGTTGGTCAGGATGTTGTGAAACTAGGCCAAATTAGCTTGACCTAGTTTCACAACATCCTGATTTTGAGTAAAAAAAAATGATAATTCTTTCCTTTTTTGTTATTAGTTTCAGAGCAAATATATAGCCTAGGGAACAACACTGTAAAGTTAAAAAAATGGACCTTTTTGATAAAAAAATTATTGAGTTTGTAGAAGCAAGAAAATATTTGTATAGCTCTAAAGATCCTTCTTTCAAGGATAGACCATTAAAACTAAACTCTTGGGAAAGTCTAAGCAATAGCTTTGCCTTGGCTGGAAAGAATGTTCATGGTAAGTCTTGTTGTGTCTTTTTTTTATTTGTATCCCTAGGCTAGGATAAGCTTCTGAAAGTCTGAAAGTAATGCTGAACAAATTAAAAATGTACTCAGTTATTTTTCTACTAAGATCTGAATAAAAACCAGATTAATCAGACCTAGGTATTCTACCCTTTGAATGTCTTTGATAAATGCTCTTTTGCTCTGCCTGTTCAGAACTAAACCAATTATTGGAACAATTATCCTCAAATGTAGGAGATTTAAGATCATAGAAAAAAAAACTACTTAATAGAAATTTTATAAGGGATATCTTATGGATATATCCAGGACCATTAAGGGAAGATAAGGGGCATTGTCAGAAACACCAACATGATATATGAAAAGGAAATACAACATGGAATTTCCAAATAATTTTTTTTTAAGTTTATTAAGCTGTGTTTTCTTGTCAAGCTAGTAATCTATAGTGCTTCCTTGCATCCTACTGCCATTTTCCATGATTGGGTTCAAGATGAGCTATTTAAGGCTAATTGTTTTTTCTTAAAATGATAATATTGTACATTATGAGCTAAATTTTGATTGGAAATAAGTACAAAAGCATTGCAAGCCAAAATAATCTGCAAAGTTTTGTTTATAGCCTAGGCAATAGACTATGTATATTAATTTTACAGCAATACTTTATTTACATTTCCAACATGTGAAACTTGCATTTAAAAATAGTCTTTAATTTAGAAGTTGTTTAACTATTTGTGAGAGAATTCACTAAAAAGAGCATATTCACAGTAGGCTACAGTAATTCTTTCTGTGGTATCTAAATACATTTAGATGGGTTTTTTGACCCAGATAGCCTATGTCAACTACCAAATTTAGTAAGAACATAAATAAATGATGAAATAATTTAGTACAAAGATTTGAATGTTGCAGTTAGATTATCTTTATTATCAACAAAGTTTTTAAATTATAGCAGGATATAGTATATTCTTTAAAAATTGTGATAATTTACTTCTCCTATCTATCTCCCTATTTTCAGATATACTGAGAGCAGTAATATCTTTTTCCTCTGTTCTTTTATTTTTCCACTTGCTGTTGGCATAATTTTCGTGTTTAATATTGTGAAGACAGTAATAAAGGTGCATTTGGTAAAGTATGCAGAGCCTATTGGGATATGTACCTTTGTCTAAGAGCCTAAAAGAGATGTGGATATCCTTTTATCTGCCTTTTTCCCTTTTTCTGTATAGAAACTGAATTTTGACTGAATTAGGATGGCTGGGCTCAAATTTTGAGCCCAGCCAGCCCAAGGATAAGTTATCCTCCTGCTTTTAACAAGAAACATGCATCTTGCTCTTTTCCCCAAATAATTCTTTTTTCCAAAACAAATAGATTTTTTGTAAGCTACCCCAGTAAGGCTTGGTTTAACTATCTTCAAGGACAGTTGATATAGATATTACTTCAGTTAGTACAGTAACAAATGTTTTGTTTTTGAATGTAGACAAAGTGCTTGTTTAAAAAAATTAAATTCAAGACACAGTAAGTTTTCCTTCTTTTCTAATTGAACCTTGACTTTCTATGGTCTAGAAAATACTTATTTTGTTGCTCCATAGAATTTATTAGCTATGAGGTTCTTGCTACTGAGGAGAAAAATCAACAACATTTTCTCAGTATTTTATAGCTGCAATAAAAATTGGGCTATAAAATGATTATGTTTAAAGTTTAAAAGTTGAATAACCTAATATTGTATATTTTGATTAAAAACATATAATAACTAAAAAACTGATTTATAACACTTTACAAATCTTTTACCAAACACAGTACAAAAGAAAAAAAAACGTAGAAACATGCATCTTGCTCTTTTGCAAAAAAAAAAATCTTTTTCCAAAACAAAAAGATTTTTTGTAAGCTACCCCAGTAGGGCTTGGTTTAACTATCTCCAGGGACAGCTGATATAGATATTACTTCAGTACAGTAACAAACTTTTTGTAATTAAATATAGGCAAAGTGCTTGTTTCAATAAATTCAATTTAAGACACAGTAAGTTTTCCTTCTTTTCCAATCAAACCTTGACTTTCTATGGTCTAGAAAATATTTTTTTTGGTGCTCCATTGAATTTAGGAGAAAAATCAACAACATTTTCTCAGTATTTTTCACAAATAATTTGCAATAAAAATTGGGCTATAAAATGAGTATGTTTAAAGTTGAAAAGTTGAAAAAGTTAGTAATAATTGCTATTTTTTCTAGTTACTGAACTTATGAAAAGATGGGGAAACTTGAGGGAGCGTTATGTTCGTCTAAAGAAAACAGGGAGATCTCTTCCAAGTGGCTCTGGTGCATGTGCAAGCTTAAAGCCAGATGAACTAAAGCTTGTGCAAAGAATGAATTTCCTTTCGGAACACATAATTGAAAGGAAACGTAAAACAACAGGAAATAGTGACCAAGATCAAAACATTTCAGGGGAGATTTATTAAGAGCATACAGGAAGTGTCTGTAGTGAGAATCCTTTGGACTATACTACAAGTATTTTTGCCATTTCTCCTGATATGGATGTTTCAGAGGCTCCAGTTAGCAGCCAACAAAATAAATATTATGATGTCAATGACATTAATTTTATTGCATCTAGTGCAGAAAATATTATCAACAATACGGAAACAGATATCCCAAGTTCCAAAACTTATAGTAGGCAGCAAATATATGCATCTACAATCCAGAATGAAAATCAGAAAAGAAGAAAAACTGGGCCTGGAGATCAGACAGATCTGAAAGAAGCCCTTGCTGCTTATTTTAAACGAAGGTGCATTATATGCTTATACTTAACGTAAAGCCTTACGTTTTCAATGTGAAGGAACCTTAAGGCTTTACGTTACGTTCAACCGTAAGGTTGTTACGTTTCTTGTTACGGGTCTTACGTTTATGTTCCTTCACATCAAAAATCTTCCCTTCACACTGCAACGTTAATTTTCTATAGAATAATGCACCTTCAGCGTACAAAACCATCACAATCATCATTCGCAAAAGGTTTCAATTCCACAAGATGGCACAAATAACCAGTGACAGTGAAGATGATTTGGTACTCGCTGCTGTAGCTATCCTTGAGGAATCTAATCAACAAGTAAAGTATGTTGTCCTATTTATTTAAGTTTTCTGTAAATATTCAACATAATTCAGGTCTTTCCTAATTCAATAATTGTTTAGGGGGAAGTTTCATTTTGAACCCTAAAAGGTGAACCATTCCATATTAACCAAAAGTTTAAAAGAATGTTTCTAAAAAAAACTGTATATTGAGAAAAGTTGCCATTTGCAGCTGCAAAATTCCTGCAACTATTTTTTAGAAACAGGATATTACATTTCTGGTTACTATGGGCTGTTTTGAGCCCTTTTAGGCAGTGGCCAGCATTTACCCCCTCCCCCGAAAAATTTTCTTTCATTAAGCACCCTGCCCCCCCCCCCTACGGCTGGTTTCTCGAAAATCACTTTTGACTTAAAGAAAGGATTGGAACTTTAAATTTCTGATCTAATGATCATCCTCTGCATTAAGTTGAGGTGTGGAGCAGGAAGGGGTAGTCCCCTCCTATACAGAATAAATTCTGCTCATTGTAGGGTTTAATGTTACTCAATACTTTCATAATAGCAGAGTAGACTAGAAATATTCCATGAAAGCATAAAGGGAGTAGATAACAATATCACATTTTTATGCGTTTTTTTAGGTTTCTTTTGTACCCATCCCCCAAGAAAAATCTTAATTACAGCTATGGGGGTAATACAACAAGTTCTACCTTCACCGTTCCTTAGAGCTAATACTATATTTATCTGATATATCTCCTCCCAAACGAGGGAGGGAGGTATCTCCCTCCCTGCCAAACTACAAAAAATCAGATAAACACATTGTAGATATTTAAGTGGCCTTTTAAGTTATGTACTTTGTCAATTGCTTACATATAGTATTCGTTATTGGAAAACATAGGGACATTTTTGGCGGAGTTTTCTGCAGGACAGGGGGAGTGTTATCGTCAGGGTGAATTTTCAATGAGGAGTAGATTTTTGGGAATAAAGTCCTTTCAACAAGGATTATTTTCTGGGGGGTAAACGCCTAGAACTTTTTTAGGCATGTAAGTGGTTGAAATATAATTTTCCCCACAAGCAATTACTGGATTAGGAAAGAGTATAAAAAAGGGCATCTACTCATATATCCTGACTTTCATATATCCTAACATTCATCCTAACTAATGTTGTAAGCTTAAATAATTTCCTACTACTTTTCCATTTACGAAAAAACAAGCAAGAAAAAACGCGTTTTAATTTTAATAAAGCAGTGAAACAGAAATGAATAAAAACAAATCAATACTTTAATTAAAAAATATTGCGAATATTTCGGCCCCGTTAAAAAACGAAAAAAAAAATATTTAAAAAAAAATAAAACACATAAAAAAATAACAACTAAACACAGTAAGAAAAAAATATTTTAAGGTAAATAAATAAGAAAACAACTCATAATAAGAGTTTGTTTTGTGGTTTGTTTATTTATATATATATTTTTCTACCCGTTTTTTAAACCCGTTTTTCTTGCTTGTTTTTTCGTAAATGTTGTAAATTCCAAATTCATTCTTTTATATTTATTAATAATTTGCATTTATTTTCAGTCGCTTTAATTTTAAAAAAACCTTTTTTTGCATTTTTTCAAAGTTCTTATTTGTTTTCTATGACAAAAAGATTTTAATAAATGATTTAATAACATGAGCCTTTTTTCAAATATATTATACCATTAGTCTTAACATCTAAAAGAAGCTAAAGTAATGTCATCAGTCAGCATTTAAGAGGCCTAACTAATTATATTGTATGAAATTATTAATCCAACTACTAAGATTTTTCATTACTAACTCTTTTGGTAACACTTAATAATCTAAATCTGAAAAAAAATTAACTGGGTTCCTTTCGTGTTCACTAGTCATTGCTAGATGACATTAATAATTAAAGTCAGGTAGGAACAGGGACATTCCTTAGGCATTCTCACGCCTGGTATATTATAATGGCCTTATATTATATGAAATTATGCAGATTCTAATAGCTATGTTTTTGCTATCTTGAGGGGTCAGAAGCTGTGTGAAGATGTAAAATTAAGGGTAAAATATTGTGGTATTTAATAACGTTTCATTTGAGTAGGGTCTTTCATACTAGGCAAAGCAGTTGTTGAGCAATCAATAGTCTGGGTAATGTACTTCCTCCTATCCAAATCAATTTAGACCTCTGGTTGGCAGCAGGAATAATACTTACCTCCATTAATACGCTGTTTTTTTTCAGAAAGAAGAGAAAAATGTGGGTCCGCCCAATCTTCAGTGAAAAGGAAAGAGAGGAGAAGGGCCAGATTGCCTTGGTTAAGCATATGTTGCTTGTTGATGACGAGGAGAAGTTTTTAAATAACACAAGGTTTACAAAATATGAGTATTTTGAAATATTAGCAAAAGTAAAAGACAAACTAACAACAAATCATACCAACTTTCGGAAGCCAATACCACCTGAAATAAAGTTGGCATTAACATTTCGATATATTGCCACAGGTATGTCAATGACATCATTACAGTATGACTTTAGAGTTGGCTTGTCTACAGTATCTGGCATAATAAAAGAGGTTTTCAATGCTATTTATGAAGCTCTAAAGGATGAACATTTAAGACTGCCTGACAGAAGTGATATGGAAAAAATAAGTGTACAATTTAAAACAAAAACATCCCTTCCAAACTGTGTGGGAGCCATGGATGGTAAACACATAAGAATTCAGTGTCCATATAATGCAGGCTCCCAATTTTACAATTATAAGAACTATCACAGTATAGTTCTGCTAGCTACATGCGATGCAAATTGCCAGTTTAAGTTTATAGATGTTGGCACATATGGGAGTGAGAGCGATGGTGGGATATTTTCAAGATCCAAATTTGGTCAAAAAATAGAAAGTGGTCAAATTAAACATCCCGGCCCCACCCCATTGCCAGGAACTAATGAAAACTTTCCTTATTACTTTGTTGCTGATGAGGCCTTCCCTTTAAAAGACTACATAATGCGCCCATACCCTGGGAATAGGCTTTCAGAAGAGCAAAAAATCTACAATTATAGAATTTCAAGTGCCCGGCAATCAATTGAGAATGCATTTGGTATTTTTGTACAAAGATTTAGAATATTTCGGACTGAGATTATTCTCCAGCCAGAAAATGCAAAATTACTGGTTTCAGCTTGTCTCTGTTTGCAGAATTTTCTAGTCCAGACTCGTGGAACTCAGACTGATCATCAAAAAACATTAACTAGCTCTGTCTTATCTGAAGGCAGACAGTTTGGAAGCAATAATGCTTCAAGAAATTCCCAATGCCTTAGAGATAATCTGGCTAGATATTTAGTTTCATCTTCTGGAAGTGTACCCTGGCAAAGGGAAAGGGCATTGCGTGGCAGTTTCTAAATTTTTGATGGTTTCCTATTTAACTACAGTTTCATGGCATGCATGCCTTTTTACACATTTTTATTTACTTTATGTTAAAAAGCGCCTCTTTACCTGGTTTTTTTGCAATCTCCAATTGAATTAAAATACCGAATTTAGGTAGATTATTTTTTTTAAAAGAAAATCTAAAAACAGTTGTTATATTTCAAAACAAAGCCATAAAAATGTTAGAACTATTTTATTGGATCATGTTTTTATTGTGGTACTAGTATTATTATTGTTAATTATTTACATTGCTGGAATATTTGTTATTTTTTAGACCTACTAGCTATTTTTTCATACAATTTAATGCTTACCAAAGAGAAAAAAGAAAAAGCTTTATTGAGTTTGACTAAAAAACTGAAAATACAATGAATGGTTAAATAAATTTGTGTACTGTTTTCATAATTTCCATCTGGCACTCTAACTTTGAGTCCTTTGGTACTTTTTTTAGATGGGGTAAAAGTGATTGAAGACAGTAGCACTCTGGATCATGCTGATCTTCCCCTGGCTTATCTTTTTTTCAATTGTTTACTGTTTAAAATAACCATCAAGGGCTTCTTTCAGATCTGTCTGATCTCCAGGCCCAGTTTTTCTTCTTTTCTGATTTTCATTCTGGCTTGTAGATGCATATACTTGCTGCCTACTAGAAGTTTCAGAACTTGGGATATCTGTTTCCGTATTGTTGATAATATTTTCTGCACTAGATGCAATAAAATTAATGTCATTCACATCATAAAAGTTATTTTGTTGGCTGCTAACTGGAGCCTCTGAAACATCCATATCAGGAGAAGTGGCAAAAATACCACTTCCTATATTCTCTGAATAAATCTCCCCTGAAATGTTTTGATCTTGGTCACTATTTCCTGTTGTTTTACGTTTCCTTTCAATTATGTGTTCCGAGAGGCAATTCATTCTTTGCACAAGCTTTAGTTCATCTGGCTTTAAGCTTGCACATGCACCAGAGCCACTTGGAAGAGATCTCCCTTTTTTCTTTAGACGAACATAACGGTCCATCAAGTTTCCCCATCTTTTCATAAGTTCAGTAACTAGAAAAAATAACAATTATTACTAACTTTTTCAAATTTTCAACTTTAAACATACTCATTTTATAGCCCAATTTTTATTGCAAATTATTTGTGAAAAATACTGAAAAAATGTTGTTGATTTTTCTCCTAAATTCAATGGAGCACCAAAAAAAATATTTTCTAGACCATAGAAAGTCAAGGTTTGATTGGAAAAGAAGGAAAACTTACTGTGTCTTAAATTTAATTTATTGAAACACCTTGCCTATATTTAATTACAAAAAGTTTGTTACTGTACTGAAGTAATATCTATATCAGCTGTCCCTGGAGATAGTTAAACCAAGCCCTACTGGGGTAGCTTACAAAAAATCTTTTTGTTTTGGAAAAAGATTTTTTTTTTGCAAAAGAGCAAGATGCATGTTTCTACGTTTTTTTTCTTTTGTACTGTGTTTGGTAAAAGATTTGTAAAGTGTTATAAATCAGTTTTTTAGTTATATGTTTTTAATCAAAATATACAATATTAGGTTATTCAACTTTTAAACTTTAAACATAATCATTTTATAGCCCAATTTTTATTGCAGCTATAAAATACTGAGAAAATGTTGTGGATTTTTCTCCTCAGTAGCAAGAACCTCATAGCTAATAAATTCTATGGAGCACCAAAATAAGTATTTTCTAGACCATAGAAAGTCAAGGTTCAATTAGAAAAGAAGGAAAACTTACTTTGTCTCGAATTTGATTTTTTGAAACAAGCACTTTGCCTATATTCAAAAACAAAACATTTGTTACTGTACTAACTGAAGTAATATCTATATCAACTGTCCTTGAAGATAGTTAAACCAAGCCTTACTGGGGTAGCTTACAAAAAATCTATTTGTTTTGGAAAAAAGAATTATTTGGGGAAAAGAGCAAGATGCATGTTTCTTGTTAAAAGCAGGGGGTAAAACTTGTTAAAAGCAGGAGGATAACTTATCCTTGGGCTGGCTGGGCTCAAAATTTGAGCCCAGCCATCCTAATTCAGTCAAAATTCAGTTTCTATACAGAAAAAGGGAAAAAGCAGATACAAGGATATCCACATCTCTTTTAGGCTCTTAGACAAAGGTACATATCACAATAGGCTCTGCATACTTTACCAAATGCACCTTTATTACTGTCTTCACAATATTAAACACGAAAATTATGCCAACAGCAAGTGGAAAAATAAAAGAACAGAGGAAAAAGATATTACTGCTCTCAGTATATCTGAAAATAGGGAGATAGATAGGAGAAGTAAATTATCACAATTTTTAAAGAATATACTATATCCTGCTATAATTTAAAAACTTTGTTGATAATAAAGATAATCTAACTGCAACATTCAAATCTTTGTACTAAATTATTTCATCATTTATTTATGTTCTTACTAAAT
The DNA here is from genome assembly GCF_049724085.1 of Artemia sp. Qi Xiang Cuo. NCBI lineage: Eukaryota > Metazoa > Arthropoda > Branchiopoda > Anostraca > Artemiidae > Artemia > Artemia sp. Qi Xiang Cuo. The sequence continues at coordinate 73,122,341 of NC_142797.1, read as the reverse complement.
TTGGTAGTTGACATAGGCTATCTGGATCAACAAACCCATCTAAATGTATTTAGATACCACAGAAAGAATTACTGCAGCCTACTGTGAATATGCTCTTTTTAGTGAATTCTCTCACAAATAGTTAAACAACTTCTAAATTAAAGACTATTTTTAAATGCAAGTTTCGCATGTTGGAAATGTAAATAAAGTATTGCTGTAAAATTAATATATATAGTCTATTGCCTAGGCTATAAACAAAACTTGGCAGATTATTTTGGCTTGCAATGCTTTTGTACTTATTTCCAATCAAAATTTAGATCATAATGTACAATTTTATCATTTTAAGAAAAAACAATTAGCCTTAAATAGCTCATCTTGGACCCAATCATGGAAAATGGCAGTAGGATGCAAGGAAGCACTATAGATTACTAGCTTGACAAGAAAACACAGCTTAATAAACTTAAAAAAAAATTATTTGGAAATTCCATGTTGTATGTCCTTTTCATATATCATGTTGGTGTTTCTGACAATGCCCCTTATCTTCCCTTAATGGTCCTGGATATATCCATAAGATATCTCTTATAAATTTTCTATTAAGTAGTTTTTTTTTCTATGATCTTAAATCTCCTACATTTGAGGATAATTGTTCCAATAATTGGTTTAGTTCTGAACAGGCAGAGCAAAAGAGCATTTATCAAAGACATTCAAAGGGTAGAATACCTAGGTCTGATTAATCTGGTTTTTATTCAGATCTTACTAGAAAAATAACTGAGTACATTTTTAATTTGTTCAGCATTACTTTCAGACTTTCAGAAGCTTATCCTAGCCTAGGGATACAAATAAAAAAAAGACACAACAAGACTTACCATGAACATTCTTTCCAGCCAAGGCAAAGCTATTGCTTAGACTTTCCCAAGAGTTTAGTTTTAATGGTCTATCCTTGAAAGAAGGATCTTTAGAGCTATACAAATATTTTCTTGCTTCTACAAACTCAATAATTTTTTTATCAAAAAGGTCCATTTTTTTAACTTTACAGTGTTGTTCCCTATATATTTGCTCTGAAACTAATAACAAAAAGGAAAGAATTATCATTTTTTTTACTCAAAATCAGGATGTTGTGAAACTAGGTCAAGCTAATTTGGCCTAGTTTCACAACATCCTGACCAACCCAATTTATTCATTATTTTGATGTCCCTTGCTGTCTATTTAATTATACCAAAGTAGGTTAGATCTTAATCTAAATTTATACTCACATCAAGCTAAAAAAAAACATGGTAAATCCTGAGTTGTAACAAAACTAATCTCCTAAATATCATTTTAAGTGATCAACTGTACCACAACAGGCTTTATTTTAACTTCAAACCCAAATAGAATTGAAAAAAAATAGCAAGATTTATCAAAGCATAGCCTATCCTGGGCCTACAAATAAAGAAAGTCTAGACTTACTGCATTCTTTCCTGCTGATGAAAAAAACTTGGGCTCAAATTTTCCAAAGAATTTAGTTTAAACTGCTTATCCTTGAAAACAGGGTCCTTTGAGCTATATACACTTTCTAGCTTGTACAAACTCAAATATTTACTCTTCTAAGTTACATTTTGCTTAAACGTAAACGTAAGAAGTTGAAGTATATTGAACTTTTTCCGTCAGAGCTCTAGAATTGCGTTTTGACTTACGGGTGTGTTAACGTAAGGTCTTATGGAGGGTTATGAGCCTTACGGAAGCCTTACGGAATCCAATGTGAAGGGGAGAACGGAAAGCCAAAATTCAATGTGAAGGAACCTTAAAACTGGATTGAAGCATAAGAACCTTAAATGCTCTACATCGTAATTGATACCCAACAGTGTGCTTGGAAGTATTGGGGATTTTTGAAAGGGTGCAAAAATGTTTTGCGGGGGTTCTCCACTATTCGGCCAGTGTCATGAAGAACGACTTGAAGAAACAAATCTCGAGGAAACTTCTTGAAAAAAGTCTTGAAAAAAAAATCTTGAAAAAATGCCTTGAAAAAGTCTGGAAAAATGTCTTGAAGGAGATCTTGATGAAAAATGTCTTGAAGAAGATCTTGAAAAAAATCTTGAAAAGCGTCTTGAAAAAACGTCTTGAAAAATGTCTTGAAGAAAAAATCTTGAAAATTTTCTTAAAGAAAATATTGTTGTTAAACCTTCTGCGTGATCTTACACCAGTACAGAACAAAAGAGTAGTGGCTATGTGTGGCCTAGTACATATTGATGGGACACTACTCAAAAGGGCTGTTGAATTGAAATAAGGAGCTTTCTTAAAGTACTAAAAACCTTTTGCGTAAAAAGTGAGGGATTTAGAAGGGGAAAGTCCCCCTCACATACCTAACAGTTTCTTCTATTTTTAAGTTTTAATAGTGCTACTTACTTTCAGTTGAAGGAGCTTCTTTTTTTCTTTAATAATATAAAACACAGCACTGGACCTACTATATAATAAAAATATCAAAATTGGAAATGGATTATTTTTCATTTTTACAAACTTACTGCTCTTTTCAAGAATGAATATAGATGCAAAGAATTTATTTGAAAACTGTTATTTTTTCTTTAAAGTACCACTTTTCTAACTTTTGTGTAAGCAAACCTACTCTCGTCTTTTTTGTTTTTTCTCCTTCCAACTCTATCTCCGAAGTGCAAGGAAAAATTTAGTACGCAAGTATACACCTTGTGAATATCAAATAGGGTATGGCTTATAGTTCTACCAACACGGCATTTGATGTTGATAATTTTAGCAATTCCAAAATTTGCCTTCAAATTTTGATTTTACAAATTTAGGTTGATTCTTGCCATGGATAATGCAACAAGAGTCAAAAGGCGTCTATATCTTAAGAATCTGATGCACAAATTACAGAGAACAAATTTTGCCCTGTTTTAATTCATGTAGCCTATAAAATAAATGGAAGAGTCCACAGTCATACCCGCCTCTCCATAGCATTCTTATTGCCTCTTTTTTTCCGTATTACTGTTTACTTTATCAGTTTTATTCTTATTTTCTCTCTTTTCCTTGCAAAACAATATGGAAAGATAATGCTTCTAACCGTGGATTGCTTCAAGTCTTAGACAGATTATGATCACAGCTAGTACTTCAACCTAGTAAAGTAATAAAATCGGACGTTTCTAGTTTAATTTATTTATTGATGGTGATTTTTGGTATTTTCACGCCTGGAAGACTATTTGACTTTATTTCTACTCATTTATAGCTTAATGGTACCTAATTACTTTTTTTTAAGAATTCCTTTCGAGGAAAAAAATTTTAAGTTTATTTCTACTCGTTTTTTATTTATTTATTTTTTTTTATTCCAATATTCACGGCGCCAGGTACTTCAAAGTATCTGATATGCCGCTATTCATTTACCTCTTTCAATGGCCTCGAGGTTTTAAATGTCTATTGAACTTTCTTTTGAAAGTGTCAACAGAGGGATTTGCAGGGATAATATCCCCAGGAAGATCGTTCCAGATAGAAGTGCTACGCCGGATGAAGCTGTTCCTCAAGGACTCGGTTTTCGGCGTATCCTCCTTTTGATAATTGGACCGAGTTGTGTACCTTCGTTTCGGCCTTGTCGGCTGGACAAAAGGGGGCACAATTCGAGAGAGCTCGTCGGAGGGAGGCGAATTCACATAATTTTAGAAAACAGCCATCGATGCTACATCAAACCTTTCAGTTATAGGCTGGAGCAATTCTTGTGTAGAGACGCAGCCCGCCCTATTTGCCCTATTCTGGATCTTCTGAAGTGGTGCCAACAGCGTTTTCGGAGCACCAGCAAATAGCGGGCATCCATATTCAGCTATGGGTCTGATTCAAGACTTGTAGAGTGGGATGATCGAGCTTGATGGAAGAAGTTTTTTGCAGCGAAGAGTAACTCCCAGCTTTCTTGCGCAGGAGGTTCTCACCCGATCAAGGTGGTTGTTCCAAGAGAGATCGGTGGAGAAATGAATCACCAGTAGACGAAGCTCGTCGACTCTCTTTACAGCTTCATTTTTGAAGATGGAACTGGGGTTTTCACGTGGCACCTTTAATCGGGTAATTAGAAGCTCCTTTGTTTTCGATGCATTGAAATTGATCATCCATGCATCAGACCACTTTTCAATTTTCAAAAGATCCATCTGTAGGGAAAGGGACGCTTGTGTTGGGTCTTCGTGTTTAGGGACGGCTGTGTGTGTCGTGATATCGCCAGCAAAGTGATGCAGAGGGTTTTCGAGGTTGTCTCCCATGTCGTTTATGTAGATAAGGAAGAGCGTAGGTCCCAAGACACTGTCCTGGGGTACCCCTGCTTTCACTGGATATTCGCGGGAAATTAACCCGTCAATAACAACCCGCAGTGAACGATCGGAGAGAAAGCTCTCAATCACTTTTAACAGACATCCACGAACACCATACACATAGAGTTTCTTTTGCAGGCCACGGTGCCATACTCTGTCAAAAGCTTTCACAATGTCGAAGGATAGTAGCCTGATATCGTATCCCGTTGCCAGTAGTTCTATCCACTCCTGATACTGGGCCACTAGGCAGTCTCATGTTGAGAGTTTCCGGCGGAATCCATATTGGCGATCGCCTAGAAGGTCATTTGATTCCAGGTGCTGATGAAGTATTTTATTAGAGACGCTCTCGTAGACTTTGCCAACACAGGAGAGAAGGCTAATAGGCCGGTAGGAGCCCACGCTCGTTGTATCGCCTTCTGGCTATAGAGTAGGTATAACATGGGCGGACTTCCATATTCGTGGGAAGGGTCCGGAGCAAAAGCACAGCCGGAAGAGCAATGACAAGGGTCCAGCTAGTTCGGCACTGCAGGACTTGAGGAAAACATTTGGTATGTTGTCAGGACCCGTGGCACATCCAGATGTTGCAGAATGCGAAGGATCTTGGGAGCAGAAAAATTCACGCGTTCCAGGACAGTGTCTGTTCGGTCGGAGAATTTCGGCACTTCTCTACCGTCATTTTCTAGATTCGACAATTCGGCAAAAGCCTTAGCAAGAGCTTCAGCCTTTGCCTGTGGATCTTGTACCACTGTCCTGTTACTCTGGAGAGAAGGAATTGCGGTCCCCTTGGACGACGGTAAAGCCTCCTTGACAATTTTCCACCAACTCTTTGCAGAAGCAAGTTGAAGCTTGGTGGCGAATTTCTCCTTATACTGAACCCGGGACTGCCGGATCGCTCGAACTGAATCTTTGCGTGCATTCATGAATGCAATTCTGTCCTCTTCGCTCTTCGAAATTATCCATCACTTGTGTGCCTTTTGCTTTGCTCGGATTGTCTTCTTACACTGGGCGTTGAACCAAGGTTTGTCCTTAATGGATACTTGGATCCGCTTTGAAGGGATATGCTTTTCGACAGAGTCAACTATGGCCTGCTGGTACTTATCTGCAGCTTTCTCTGGGCCTTCCAGGAGGAAGGGTCTCCACTGCTGAGAAAAAAGAGTGTTTCTCAAACCGTCCCAATCACCTCTTTTGTATAGCCAGATTGTTCGTTCATGCTTTACTGGAGGCGGAATACGTAGGTTTCCACGTACAACGACGGCAACGTGATCACTGGTGAAAGCATGAGCGTCTACCTTAAAGCAGTCAGGGTGATCTGTAAGGAATAGGTCAAGACGAGATGATCCGTTTGGGCCGTGATACATGTCGAAATCGACAAGTTGTTCCAGCCCGTAAGAGAGAGATAGATCATACAAGTCCGACCCTTCCCTATCAGTACTTTTGCTGCGAAGTCACACGCTATGATGGACGTTGAAGTCTCCATGAAGGATAATGGCACACTTAGCGTACTTGCCCCGAATATATTCGAGGGAGGCTTCAAGGTAGCTGGTAATCTGGTAAGTTGGAGGGTTATACACGGTACCGACAATCACGAATTTATTTGGGAGGGTCACCCTGACCCACAGAGCTTCTTCGCCTGCTGAGTTTGTTACTTACTTGCGATTTTTTCATAATTTCATGAATGAAATATCTGTATTGTGTATCCAAGAGGTGAGATTAATAAAGAGTTTGTTACTTACTTACAAATATTTTCATAATTTCTTGAATGAAGTATCTGCATCGTGTATCCAAGAGGTGAAAACAATAAAGAGTTTGTTACTTACTTACAAATATTTTCATAATTATTTAATGAAATTTCTGTATTGTGGTTCCAGGAGGGGACTTCAAGAAAGAGATTGTTAATTACTTAGAATTTTTTCATAATTTATTGAATGAAATTTCTGTATTGTGCATGCAAACGGCGAATTCAAGAGAGAGTTTGTTACTTACTTAGAATTTTGTCATAATTTCTTGAATGAAATGTCTTTTGTTTATCCAGGAGGCGAATTCAAGAAAGAATTTGCTACATACTTGCGATTTTTTTCATAATTTCTAGAATAAAATATCTGTATTGTGTATGCAAAAGGTGAATTCAAGAAAGAGTTTGTTACTTACTTACAATTTTTTTCATAATTTCTTGAAAGAAATTTCTGCATCGTGTATCCAAGAGGTGAAAACAATGAAGAGTTTGTTACTTACTTAGAATTTTGTCATAATTTTTTCTTTTTTGTTTATCCAGGAGGCGAATTCAAGAAAGAATTTGCTACTTACTTACAATTTTTTCATAATTTCTTAAGTGAAATTTCTGCATTGTGTATCCAAGAGGCGACTTCAAGAAAGAGTTTGTTACTTACTTACAATTTTTTTTTCATAATTTCCTTAATTAAATTTCTGTATTGTGTATCCAAGAGGTGAATTCAAGAAAGAGTTTGTTACTTGCTTACTTACAATTTTTCCATAATGACATATCCAACAACGGGTGTTGATAAAGAATTTATTCATTCTGATATCTAGATTTTGTCAATGTTATCCCATGTGTCTGACAATAGATGCATGCAAATTCTTTTTCTTACATCTCCGATGTTCTAATAGACATTCTAAACGTTTGATATGCTAGCATACTCTAAAAATAATGAACACATAACAATGTAATGCATAATATATTTTTATTGAAATAATGCTATGTAGAATATTAATACAAAAATATAATATGATACATTATTAATATCAATGATCAACTTTTGTGCACTTTGAATCTGTTCCATAAAATAGTTCACCATGATCTCTCTTGATATTGTAGCTATTGTCTTCTCTTAGCTCGTCATCAGCAGAATAATCATTATTCCATTTCGAGTAATACACTATTTTTACTGGTGTGTCACCGACAGGCTCAATATGCGTTTCGTCTTTGGTATTATTTGGTTCATTGACTGTTTGATCAATGGTAGTAACGTTTGCTGGTACTTTGTTTTTCATCGATTCAGCTTTATATTCCATAGTCATATTTTATATGCCCTTTTTATTTTTCCGGCAATTTCACTGTGTATTACAACATTATTTTTACATAGGTAACAGTTTCAGCACGTAGACAAGATATGGTTTATGATATTAGTAGAAGAGTAGGCCTTTCTTCTCTTGACCTTCCGTTGAATGCTAATGACCGAAAGCTGACGATATCAGTAGGTAATGTGTTACCTGCAACAGTAGCAAGGAGTTGTCCTCTATCATCAACGATTATTTTTATGTTGGCATTTTCTTTGAGTGCAATCATCTCTGGAGATCTCAATCTCGTATATCCACCAACATAAAACTTGAATTTTTTCGGTACTCCAAAGAAATTTAATTCCTTACTGTCATGACAATGCACGCATACGTTTCCAATAGTGCTACCACATGTACTTATTTCATAGTTTAAATACTTCTACTTGTCGGAATTCAAGGCTAAAATGATATTATCATGTGAACACACTTTCTTAAAATGCTCCATCTTCACTTTTTTAAAGATATGACTAATGTGTTTATCGTTCCACTGCGTAAAAACTACTGATTTAATACATACAATAAACTAGGTCGTGTCGATACCCCCCCCCCCCCATAAAGTACCAGTGGGAAAGCCGTATAGTGTCTCTGAGCAAGCATAGATTACAATTGTTAGAGCCATACGCATATTTCATTTCATTTTAAGATACGTAAAAAAAAGTTGAATAATTTCGAAGTCCAAAAAAAAAAATTTGTCCAATAAAAAAAAAGTGCTACTACAAAAAATATTTTTCTAATTGTAAAAGTCACGACTAACATTTCTATATCATTTTCATTTTGAATTTGGAAAATATTAAATGTAATTTTTTTTTATGTTTTAAGTATGTTATATGTCATTCTAAGAGATGTAAAAAAAAAGTTGAAAAAATATAACGTTAAAAAAATAATAAAAAAAGTTAAAAAAAACACTTAAAAAAAAGTTAAAAAAAATGGGGGGAGGGGGGCCAAAAAGTTTGGGTGAGGGGACTATTGGAGGTTTGAAGTATATGTTTTTATATTATATTTATCTGTTTTCACTCCATGTTAAATTTTTTGTTTAACGCTATATGTTTTTTATCTTATATTTATCTAATTTTACACCACGTTACATTTTTTTTGTTTAGTGCCATATGTTCTTATCTTATAATCATTGATTTTACACCATGTTAAATGTTTTTGTTTAGTTCTATATGTTTTTATCTTATATTTATCTAATTTTACACCACGTTACATTTTTTTTGTTCAGTGCCATATGTTCTTGTCTTATAATCACTGATTTTACACCACGTTAAATGTTTTTGTTTAGTTCCATATGTTTTTATCTTATATTTATCTAATTTTACACCACGTTACATTTTTCTTTTGTTCAGTGCCATATGTTCTTGTCTTATACTCATCTGATTTTACACCACGTTAAATGTTTTTGTTTAGTTCCATATGCTTTTATCTTATATTTATCTAATTTTACACCACGTTACATTTTTTTTTGTTTAGTGCCATATGTTTTTATCTTATACTCACTGATTTTACACCACGTTAAATGTTTTTGTTTAGTTCCATATGT
>NC_142797.1:73039879-73112976 GCF_049724085.1 Artemia sp. Qi Xiang Cuo | reverse complement strand
CCTAGTAAGAGACGATCACCTCCAATGTCAAGAAATATAAAACCCCCCAACTCCTAAAAAAGAGTCAGATCAAAACAAAAAGTACACCATTAGAACCGCCTTGTCCGAATCCTCTATAAAGGAAACTTACCGCCCTTTGGCTTGAATAACAAAGAAAATATATTGGCTTGAAAATCAAGAAAATTGACTTTTACCACGTTATTCTCCACAAATTATAATAAAGAACGAACTCTTCCCTATACTAACTTGCATACGCAACTTCACTATACTTAAGATTACAGTATTTATATTTTTACATTAAAAGACGATCACTGAAATAACAAACCATTCCACACATTGGACTTAGTTAGCTACTTTATTGTTTGAGTTTAGTCTCTTACTATTTAAAAGAAGAAAAAGCCGTAGGCTTTTTCCTGTTTGTATTTATAGTTAAAAAACGAACTCAAGTCCAAAGAAACTGAACACTGTGGTTCATTCATATTATCTTCATTGTTTTAGCTAGAATGTAAATAAATAAGTTTCTTTTTTAAATTTTAAATTGATTTACAATAAAGAACGACCTCTTGCCTATACTAAATTTTATACGCCACTTAAATATAGTATAGGTTAGTAATTCAAGAGATAGTTTGGCACCGGGAGATCGTAGAGAGTTGTTCAATGGCTCATTTTAAAGCAAAATTAATGGGGTTAAAAACTTCTTGTAATTAAAATAAATTATTTTTATTACATTAAGATTTACAATAAAAGACGATCATTGGTTATTACATTAAATCCGGGTTGCAGCGGTAGCTAGGAACCTAGTAAGAGATTCTGCCTAAACGGGATATTTTTTTCTTTTTTTTTTTCTTTTTTTTTCTTTTTCTTTTCCACAGATAGCTTGGCACTGGAACATCGTAAAGGGTTGTTCAATAGCGCATTTTAAAGGAAATTAATTGGGTTAAAAATCTATAGTAACTAAAATAAATTATTTCTAAAAGAGAATAAATTTTTCCACCAAAAACTGCATTTTTGATGTCTTTTCACACTGCAGTCTTTCAAACATAATCGTATACCAGCGGTAAGAATTGAACCCACGCCTCTGAAGAGACTGGTGGCTAACACCAGTGCCTTGGACCACTCGGCCAGGCTGCCTCTCATAAATAAATATATATGTGAATTTGGGTTGCAGCAGTAGCTAGCAACCTAGTAATAGACGATCAGTCCAATGCTAAGAAATATAAAAACCCAAAACTCCTAAAAATAGAGTCAGATCAAAACAAAAGTACATCATTAGAAATACCTTGTCTGAAACCCTACTAGATAAATAATGAACGTCATCATATCCGGGTTGCAGCGGTAGCTAGCAACCTAGTAAGAGACGATCACGTCCAATGTTAAGAAATATAAAAACCCATAGTTCCTAACAAAGAAATCAGATCAAAACAAAAAGTACACCATTAGAACCGCCTTGTCCAAAACCCCTGTATAGGAAACTTTCTGTCCCTTGGCTTGAACAGCAAGGGAAATATATTGGCTTGAAAATCAAGAAAATTGACTTTAACCACGTTATTCTCCCCGAACGGGATATTTTTTTCTTTTTTTTTCTTTTTCTTTTCCACAGATAGCTTGGCACTGGAACATCGTAGATAGTTGTTCAATAGCTCATTTTAAAGGAAATTAATTGGGTTAAAAACCTTTTGTAACTAAAATAAATTATTTCTAAAAGAGTTATAATAAAGAACGAACTCTTCCCTATACTAACTTGCATACGCAACTTCACTATAGTTAAGTTTACAGTATTTATATTATGCATCATTATAAATTATACAAGGTTCAAATGTTCGAAGATTATAGAGTTAAAAATTTTCGCACACCGGGAATCGAACCCGAGCCTGTTAAGTGAAAGTTAACTATCCTAGCCACTAGACCATATTGAACCATAAAGAAGTATGATTTAAGAGCCATATGCGTATTATTATTTCACCATACCAATTATAATAAGGCAAAAACAAAATCGTCGACTTGCAACCTTACTTTTGACACATTAGTTAAATCTTCATCAGGCTTAAAAAATGTTTTGCTAGTTTTACATGAAAGAACGAACCTTAGTCCATATTACATTAAAAGACGATCATTGGAATAACATACCACTGCATACATTGGACTTACTTACTCTTCTTTTGGACTTAGTACGTCTCTTACTATTTCAAAGAAGAAAAACCCGTAGGCTTTTTCCTGTTTGTAATGATATAGCATAAAACGAAACCCAAGTTGTAACTAACGTCATCCTTGTTGTTATACCACTTAATCTATATAGGTTTTACAGTAAAGAACCATCTCTAGTCCATTTTAATCAAATAGTTCGTGGTAAAGATTTACAGTAAGGAACGAAGTCTATCTCATAGTAACTGATGCAACAGGGAAAAGAAAAAATAGGTCTGTGGTATATATGACGTCATACGAGGTTAAATTTGATTTTAAATAAATCCGGGCTGCTGCGGTAGCTAGCAACCTAGTAAGAGACGATCACCTCCAATGTTAAGAAATATAAACCCCCCAACTCCTAAAAAAAGAGTCAGATCCAAACAAAAAGTACACCATTAGAACCGCCTTGTCCGAATCCTCTATAAAGGAAACTTACCGCCCTTTGGCTTGAATAACAAAGAAAATATATTGGCTTGAAAATCAAGAAAATTGACTTTTACCACGTTATTCTCCACAAACGGGATATTTTTTTCTTTCTTTTCCACAGATAGCTTGGCACTGGAACATCGTAGAGAGTTTTTCAATGGCTCATTTTAAAGGAAATCTCTAGATCTAGCGCTATTTGTACTTAATTTTTTTTTTTTTTATTTTTTTTTACGAAAAACTTAATTTTTTATATACAATATTAAACAATGACGTCATAGTCTTTGGATGTAGTTAGTACATAAAGTCTGGATCATCGAATTAAAGCTGAAACTAAGTAATTTATATTAAAGAACGATCATTAGAAAAGCACACCATTGCATATATTGGACTGAGCTAGTTTTTTTTATAATGTACATAAAGGACCGATACAGTTCAGTATAAATGGGGAATATGTAAGTTTCATCGGATATAGCTGAAATCCGGGTTGCAGCGGTAGCTAGCAACCTAGTAAGAGACGATCACGTTCAATGTTAAGAAATATAAAATTACATTAAAAGACGATCATTGGAATCCGGGTTGCAGCGGTAGCTAGCAACCTAGTAAGAGACGATCAACTCCAATTTTAAGAAATATAAAAACCCATAACTCCTAAAAAAAGAGTTAGATCAAAACAAAAAGTACACCATTAGAACCGCCTTGTCCGAAATCCGGGTTGCAGCGGTAGCTAGCAACCTAGTAAGGGACGATCACCTCCAATGTCAAGAAATATAAAACCCCCCAACTCCTAAAAAAAGAGTCAGATCAAAACAAAAAGTACACCAATAGAACCGCCTTGTCCGAATCCTCTATAAAGGAAACTTACCGCCCTTTGGCTTGAATAACAAAGAAAATATATTGGCTTGAAAATCAAGAAAATTGACTTTTACCACGTTATTCTCCACAAACGGGATATTTTTTTCTTTCCGCTTTTTTTTCTGCTCAGCTAGCTGGGCACTGGAAAATCATAGAGAGCTGTATAATAGCTCATTTTAAAGGAAATTGCAACATCTAGTCACTTTTGTATTTAAAAATAAAATACTTTTTAAAGTAGAATCAATTTTGTCAAAAAAATTGCATTTTTGATGTATTTTCATACTGCAGTCTTTTCAAAGATATTTGAATTTTGAAGCAATAAAACAGTCCATGTAATGAACTCTATAGTAATAATAGCTACTTGTCTCAATAGTATCCGAAACTCCTGGAACCAAAATTTTCTTTTTTGGCTTAATCGCTAAAATTATTATGTAAACTGCAAAAATATAAGTATGATGCCTAATCAGTAATAGTAATTTTTTAATTTAAACAACAAAAATACATGAAAATTCTAAAATTAGTTTTGCTTTTTGTCTCCTGGAAGAAATTTTTTTTTCATCTCAGTTCAAATTTATTATTGTATCCTGGAACCAAACTTTTTTGGTTTGTAACCCGTAAAGTACATATCTCCATATTATTGTCTCATAATTGCAATTATTTTAGTTTTCAGTCCAGAATCACTAAACTTATTATGTAAACTGCAAAAATATTTATGGTGTCTAACCAATAATACTAATTTTGTAATTCAAACAAGATAAATACCTGAAAATTTTAAAATTAGTTTTGTTTTATGCTAGGTTTTAGATACTCGACACGGGATTTTGTGTGCTTAATAATTTTAAACCTTGAAAAAATATGGTCTCACGCGAGTGGAAAAAAAGAAAGAATAACCAAAAACAATATCAAAATAGAACAATCCAAATTTCTACTAATAGAAAACTTTACTACACAAAAAATAAAGCTAACATCCTGAAATATCAGAAAAGTCTATTTAAAAGAGATAAAAATGCCACCAAACGCAATAAAGCTCGAGCACGCGTAAGGATTGCTACTAAGATGTCTTGTGATCCAGGATTTAAGAAAATGAAATATGACAGAGCAAAACAGAGGTATCTTACGGATCAGGGGTATCGAGAAGGGAAAATTGAGACAGCGAAACAAAAGAGCAAGGAACGGTATGATAACGATATAGATTACCGAAACAAACATAAGAAAAAAGTTGCTACCAGAATAATGGGTAGATACTGTTACAGTAAAGAACGAACCTCCAGCCCATAGTAACTAAAATAAGATTATAATTAATACTAAAGATAGATCAATGATGTCATAAGCGTAGGTTGTAGCCAGGTCGTCTCTTACTATTCCAACTAAGAAAAAGCCATAGGCTTTTTCCTGTTTGTAATAGAGTAAGGTAAAATAAAGAACGAACTCTAGCCTATATTTTATATCAAAGGACAATTACAATAATCCGGGTTGCAGCAGTAGCTAGCAAACTATTAAGAGACGATCACGTCCAATGTTAAGAGATATAAAAACCCATAACTCCTAAAAAAGATCTGGGTTGCAGCGGTAGCTAGCAACCTAGTAAGAGACGATCACGTCCAATGTTAAGAAATGTAAAAACCCATAGTTCCTAAAAAAGGAGTCCGATCAAAACAAAAAGTACACCATTAGAACCGCCTTGTCAGAAACCCCTGTATAGGAAACTTTCTGTCATTTGGCTTGAACAGCAAGAGAAATATATTGGCTTGAAAATCAAGAAAAGTGGCAGCTACTACAACATTCTGCCTAAACGGGATATTTTTTCTTTCGTGTCATCCAGAGATAGCTTTGCACTGGAACATCGTAGAAAGTTGTTCAATGACTCATTTTAAAGAAAATTAATTGGGTTAAAAAGCTTTTGTAACTAAATTATTTTAAAACAGGATAAATTTTTCCACTAAAACTGTATTTTTGATGTCTTTCCATACTGCTGTCTTTTCAAAGACATTTGATTTTTGAAGCAATCAAACAGTTCGTGGTAAGGTTGTATTTTAAACTTTATATTCCATAGATAGCTTAGCACTGGAACATCGTAGAGAGTTGTTCAATGGATCATTTTAAATCCGGGTTGCAGCGGTAGCTAGCAACCTAGTAAGAGACGATCACGTCCAATGTTAAGAAATATAAAAACCCCTAACTCCTGAGAAAAGAGTCAGATCAAAACAAAAATTACACCATTAGAACCACCTTGTCCAAAACCCTTATTAAGGAAACTTATCACTCTTTGGCTTGATTTACAGTAAAGAACGATCTCTCGCCTATAGTAACTTATATATGGTGGTTCCAGGGATAGTTATACACAGGGTTATACACACACCGATATAGCTCATCATAAATACTGTTTGTCAATTATTACATTAAAAGAGGAGAATTGGAATAAAAAATTATTGCATACATTGGACTTAGTTCGGTACATGATCGTTTGAGGTTCGGCTCTTACTATTTCATAGAAGAAAAAGCCGTAGGCTTTTTCCTGTTTGTAATATTTTCCTGTGTGTCCGGGTTGCAGAAGTAGCTAGCAATCTAGTAAGAGACGATCATGTCCAATGATAAGAAATATAAAAACCCATAACTCCTAAGAAAAATTTCAAATCAAAACATCCGGGTTGCAGCGGTAGCTAGTCTGGGTTGCAGCGGTAGCTAGCAACCTAGTAAGAGACGATCACGTCCAATGTTAAGAAATATAAAAACCCATAGTTCCTAAAAAAGAAGTCAGATCAAAACAAAAAGTACACCATTAGAACCGCCTTTTCCGAAACCCCTGTATAGGAAACTTTTTGTCCCTTGGCTTGAACAGCAAGGGAAATATATTGGCTTGAAAATCAAGAAACGTGGCAGCTGCTACAGCATTCTGCCTAAACGGCATATTTTTTTCTTTCTTCTTTTCTACAGATAGCTTGGCACTGGAACTTCGTAAAGAGTTGTTCAATGGCTCATTTTAAAGGAAATCTCTAGATCTAGCTTCTTTTGCACTTAATTTTTTTTCGATTAATTATTTTTTACGAAAAACTTAATTTTGTATATACAATATTGATCAATGACGTCATAGTCGTTAGATGTAGTTAGTATTACATAATTATAATAAAGAACGAATATTTTACCGATTATCTACTAATAACCTTATATGACGTAATAAGTGACATGACGTAATATGTAAAACCTATTGTGTACTTATAACCATATATGACTTAATGAGCGACGTGACGTAAAAATTGAAAAAAATAATTTTTATTTTATTTTCGTTTTTAGTTCATAATCGCTAAAGTTATAAACTGCAAAAATATTTATGGTGTCTGAAAAATAGTTTTAATCTTTTAATTTAGACTAGAAAAATACCTGAAAATTTAAAAATTAGTTTAATTTTTTGTTAGGTTCTTGATACTTGATACGTGACATAAACATTCAACTAATGGTTACATAATGGTTTCAATCAAGCAAGCTACACGCAAGTTAAAAAACAGTACTACCAAAAAAACAGAGATAGCATCTTGAAAAGTGAAAAGCAAAGGTATTCAACCGACCAGGCGTGTTGAGATGCGAAAATTGATAGTAAAAAACAGCGTTATTATAATGATGTAGTTTATAGACATGCGAAAATTCAGTATTTATATTATGACAATTTATCCGGGTTGCAGCGGTAGCTAGCAACCTAGTAAGAGACGATCACGTCCAATGTTAAGAAATATAAAAACCCATAGTTCCTAACAAAGGAGTCAGATCAAAACAAAAAGTACACCATTAGAATCCGGGTTGCAGTGGTAGCTAGCAACCTCGTAAGAGACGATCACGTCTAATGTTAAGAAATATAAAAACCCATAACTCCTTAAAAAAAGAGTCAGATCAAAACAAAAAGTACACCATTAGAATCGCCTTGTCCGAAATTCCTATAAGGGAAACTTACCGCCCTTTGGCTTGAATAAAAAAGAAAATATATTGGCTTGAAAATCAAGAAAATTGACTTTAACAACGTTATTCTCCACAAAGTTTATAATAAAGAACGAATATTTTACCGATTATCTACTAATAACCATATATGACGTAATAAGTGACATGACGTAATATCTAAAACCTATTGTGTACTAATAACCATATATGACTTAATGAGTGACATGACGTAAAAATTGAAAAAATTAATTTTTATTTTATTTTCGTTTTTAGTTCAGAATCGCTAAAGTTATAAACTGCAAAAATATTTATGGTGTCTGAACAATAGTATTAATCTTTTAATTTAGAATAGGAAAATACCTGAAAATTTAAAAATTATAAATAAAGGACCGATATAGTTAAGCATACATGGTATTTGTCAATTAGGTTCTTTTATAAAATTATCCATTATTATGTAAAAGGCAGTAATTTTTGGGGGGTTTTAACAAAAAATTTATTTGTTAAATGAAGCTAGAATAATTCCTGAAAATTTTACATATAATAATTTTATTTAACAGCAAACTGCAAAAATATTTATGATGTATGAGCAATAATTTTAATTTTTTAATTCAAACCAGAAAAATTCCTGAAAATTTTAAAATTATTATGGTTTTAATTTCGCCTAAAGTGACTCGATACACCATTTTATCGGATGTAAATCATAATATTTCCCATACAAGGAATCGAACTTTAGCCAACTGGGTAAGAGTTTACAGTAAATCCGGGTTGCAGCGGTAGCTAGCAACCTAGTAAGAGACCTTCACGTCCAATGTTAAGAAATATAAAAACCCATAGTTCCTAAAAAAGGAGTCAGATCAAATTCAAAAGTACACCATTAGAACCACCTTGTCCGAAACCCCTGTATAGGAAACTTTCAGTCCCTTGGCTTGAACAGCAAGAAAAATATATTGGCTTGAAAATCAAGAAAAGTTGCAGCTACTACAACATTCTGCCTAAACGAGATATTTTTTTTCTCTTTTCTTTCTTTTCCACAGATAGCTTGGCACTGGAACATCGTAGAGAGTTGTTCAATGGCTCATTTTAAAGGATATTAATTGGGTTAAAAATCTATAGTAACTAAAATAAATTATTTCTAAAAGAGAATAAATTTTTCCACCAAAAACTGCATTTTCGATGTCTTTTCACACTGCAGTCTTTCAAACATAATCGTATACCAGCGGTAGGATTTGAGCCAACGCCTCCGAAGAGACTGGTGGCTAACACCAGTGCCTTGGACCACTCGGCCAAACTGCCTCTCATAAATAATATATATGTGAATCTGGGTTGCAGCAGTAGCTAGCAACCTACCAAGAGACGATCAGTACAATGCTAAGAAATATAAAAACCCAAAACTCCTAAAAATATGAGTCAGATCAAAACAAAATCCGGGTTGCAGCGGTAGCTAGCAACCTAATAAGAGACGATCACGTCCAATGTTAAGAAATATAAAAACCCATAGTTCCTAAAACAGGAGTCAGATCAAAACAAAAAGTACACCATTAGAACCGCCTTGTCCGAAACCCCTGTATAGGAAACTTTCTGTCCCTTGGCTTGAACAGAAAGGGAAATATATTGGCTTGAAAATCAAGAAAAGTGGCAGCTACTACAACATTCTTCCTAAACGGGATATTTTTTTCTTTTTTTTTTCTTTTGTTTCCAGAGATAGCTTGGCACTGGAACATCGTAGAGGGTTGTTCAATAGCTCATTTTAAAGGAAATTAATTGGGTTAAAAACCTTTTGTAACTAAAATAAATTATTTCTAAAAGAGAATAAATTTTTCCACCAAAAACTGCATTTTCGATGTCTTTTCACACTGCAGTCTTTCAAACATAATCGTATACCTGCGGTAAGATTTGAACCCACGCCTCCGAAGAGACTGGTGGCTAACACCAGTGCCTTGGACCACTCGGCCAGGTTGCCTCTCATAAATAATATATATGTGAATCCGGGTTGCAGCAGTAGCTAGCAATCTAGTAAGAGACGATCAGTCCAATGCTAAGAAATATAACAAAACTCCTAAAAATAGAGTCAGATCAAAACAAAAGTACATCATTAGAATTACCTTGTCTGAAACCCTACTAGATAAATATTGAATGTCGTCATAGTTTTATATTAGAGCTATGACGTGAATAGAAAAACACGAAATTATATTGTTGTTTCTGAAGACGTCATGAAATAATATCATTGCACTATGACGTCAATAAAATCATTACGCTGTGACGTCATAATTACTATATAAGAAGCGTCAGAACTGTAAATGTTCACATTCATAATTACATAATGGTTTCAATCAAGTAAGCTGCACGCAAATTGAAAAAACAGTACTACACAAACAACAGAGATAGTATCTTGAAAAGAAAAAAGCAAAGGTATTCAACCGACCAGGCGTATCGAGAAGTAATCAAACAAAACAGCAAGATGTATTATCACAATGATGAAGATTATAGACATGCAAAAATTGAGACAGCCAAACAAAAGATCAAGGAACGGTATGGTAATGATGAAGATTACAGAGAAGCAACAATTGAGCAGGCTAGACAAAAGAGCAAGGAACGGTATGATAATGATGAATATTACAGAGAAGCAAGAATTGAGCAGGCTAGACAAAAGATCAAGGAGCGTTATTATAATGATAAACTTTATAGAGAAGCAACAATTGAGCAGGCTAGACAAAAGAGCAAGGAACGGTATGATAATGATGAAGATTACCGAAACAAACATAAGAAAAAAGTTGCTACCAGAATAATGGGTAGATACTGGGGTGACAAAAGCTATAATGAAAAAATTAAATTCTCTGCGAGGTTGTACCGAAGAACGCATAAGGACAAAGGGAAAAATTACATTCAGAAATACAAGAAGATGGCAAAAATGCAGGCTGATCTTTGTAAATTGAGAAACATTTTACGCATGTTTTATCGGGATCACGAAAAGTATTCAAAATTACAGATTAAAATTCTCTTTGAAAGAGCGGATGCTGTTGAAAAGTCGGCTAGAAATTCTTTGGCAAAGCTTCATAGTAATATCCAAAAGAAATGTTGTCAGTTTAACGAAAAGCTTCCAAGGTATGGATTGGCAACTGCGGAACAGTTTATAGATGCAATGGAAAATGTTCGACAACACAGTGAATATACGGAGGCGTACTTCTTAGAAAATTCGTATATTAATTTTGGAAGGAGCAATTGCAGTTTATGTAGCAGCAATAAAAATATATATACAAGCATACCTATCAACAGCGAAGGAAAAGCAATGTTTTTCAATTATGGCGAAAACGAGCCTGTTAGGGTTATTAGTAAATATGTTTGTAAGACTAATGATTTAGAACAAATTCCTGGAACACCGACTCAAGAAAAAAGCATTTCTAACTGTGTTTTAAACAGTTCTTTTAGTTCTACTGAATATTTGGCAAAAAATTCTCTGTGTAGTAGAACAAACTGTCCTGAAAAGTACGAGACAACTATTAAAAAATGCTCTAGAACTAGATCTGACAAGGAAATTATGATGGCTGAAGTCACCTATAACAATCTGAGTAAACATTCAAAACCAAAAACTGGGCAGCAGGTTACTTGGCAATGTCACCCTGATATCTGCAAGCTCTATCCGACGGATATTGAATTATAACAAATTCTTTT
The DNA here is from genome assembly GCF_049724085.1 of Artemia sp. Qi Xiang Cuo. Taxonomy (NCBI): domain Eukaryota; kingdom Metazoa; phylum Arthropoda; class Branchiopoda; order Anostraca; family Artemiidae; genus Artemia; species Artemia sp. Qi Xiang Cuo. The sequence continues at coordinate 73,101,918 of NC_142797.1, read as the reverse complement.
TGATATCCTTGAAAATAATACAGCATTAAAATTTTCAACTGACAAAGTGGTTAATTTCTACCTTGGCGGCTTGGATTATTGTGAAATCAATTACAGGGACACAAGAAAGCATGGGCATTCGTTATACTGTAGCCCAAATGAGGGATGTCAGAGCTATTTGCGTTCTCTAAGGGCACTAGCTCCACATTTTCCTGTCTTTCCGGGTTGGAGCGGTAGCTAGCAACCTAGTAAGAGACGATCACGTCCAATGTTAAGAAATATAAAAACCCATAGTTCCTAACAAAGGAGTCAGATCAAAACAAAAAGTACACCATTAGAACCGCCTTGTCCGAAACCCCTGTATAGGAAACTTTCTGTCCCTTGGCTTGAACAGCAAGGGAAATATATTGGCTTGAAAATCAAGAAAATTGACTTTAACCACGTTATTCTCCCCAAACGGGATATTTTTTTCTTTTTTCTTTTTCTTTTGTTTTCTTTTCCACAGATAGCTTGGCACTGGAACATCGTAGAGGGTTGTTAAATAGCTCATTTTAAAGGAAATTAATTGGGTTAAAAATCTATAGTAACTAAAATAAATTATTTCTAAAAAAGAATAAATTTTTCCAATAAAAACTGTATTTTTGATGCAGTGACGTCATAATTACTATATAAGAAACGTCAAAACTGTAAATGGTCTCATTCATGAATACATAATGGTTAGATCAAAGCAAGCTACACGCAAGTTAAAAAATCAGTACTAAAAAATCAAGAAAAGTGGCAGCTACTACAACATTCTGCCTAAACGGGATATTTTTTTCTCTTTTCTTTGTTTCCAGTATAATAAAGATCAAACTCTTCCCTATGCTAACTTGCATACGCAACTTTACTATAGTTAAGATTACAGTATTTATATTTTTACATTAAAAGATTATAATAAAGAACGAGCTCTTGCCTATACTAAATTTTATACGCCACTTAATTATAGTATAGGTTCGTAATTCAAAAGATAGCATGGCACTGGAACATCGTAGAGAGTTGTTCAATGGCTCATTTTAAAGGAAATTAATTGGGTTAAAAACCTTTTGTAATTAAAACAAATTATTTTTATTACATTAAGAAATTTTAATTATGTTCCTTAAGAAATCATCATAAGTAAAAATTTACAGTAAAGAACGATCTCTCATCCATAGTAATCATTACGCCGTGACGTCATAATTACTATATAAGAAACGTCAAAACTGTAAATGGTCTCATTCATGAATCCATAATGGCTAGATCAAAGCAAGCTACACGCAAGTTAAAAAAAACAGTACTACAAAAAAAACAGAGATAGTATCTCGAAAAGAAAAAAGTAAAGGTATTCAACCGACCGGGCGTATCGAGAAGTAATAATTGAGATTGCAAAACAAAACAGCAAGATGTGTTACCACAATGATGAAGATTATAGACATGCAAAAATTGAGACAGCCAAACAAAAGTTCAAGGAGCGTTATCACAATGATGAAGATTATAGACATGCCAAAATTGAGACAGCTAAACAAAACATCAAGGAGCGTTATCAAAATGATAAACTTTATAGAGAAGCAACAATTGAGCAGGCTAGACAAAAGATCAAGGAGCGTTATCACAATGATGAAGATTACATAAAGGACTGATATTGTTCATTATTGTTAAGAACGAATTCTAGGCCATAGTGACTAATTTGGTTTGAAAATTACATTAAAAGACGATCATTGGAATAATTTTACATTAAAAGACGAGCATTGGAATGACAAACCATTCCATACATTGGACTTAGTTCAGCTATTGTAGGTTCGTCTCTTACTATTTCAACGAAGAAAAAGCCGTAGGGTTTTTCCTGTTTGTTTTATAATAAAGAACGACCTCTTACCTATACTAAATTTTATACGCAACTTAATTGTAGAATAGGTTAGTAATTCAACAGATAGCATGGCACTGCAACATTGTAGAGAGTTGTTCAATGGCTCATTTTGAAGGAAATTAATGGGGTTAAAAACCAGTTTGTAATTAAAACAAATTATAATAAAGAATGACCTCTTGCCCATACTAAATTTTATAGGCCACTTCACTAGAGTATAGGTTAGTAAAGTTTGCATGAAGGAATGATACTTACCGTCCCTAGGGTTGAACAACAAGGAAAATATATTGGCTTGAAAATAAAGAAAAGTGGCTGAAACCATGATATTCTCTACATACGGCATCTTTTTTTCTTTCCTTTTTTTCTTCCTATGCTAGCTGGGCACTGGAAAATCCTTCAGAGCTGTATAACAGTTAAATTCAAAGGAAATTGCACATCTAGTACCTTTTTTAATAAAAATGAAATAGTTTTTGAAATAGAATCTATTTTGCCAAAAATTGTATTCTCGTGTATAAGCTTGATTAATGACGAAATTGTCGTATATAGGCTATAACCATATCTGGGTTGCAGCGGTAGCTATCAACCTAGTAAGAGACGACCACGCCCCATATTAAAAACTAAAGTAACCCATACCTCCTAAAATTAGATTCAGATTAAAGCAACAAGTATACTATTAGAGCTGCCTTGTCCAAAACATCTATATAGCAAACTTACCATCCCTTAGCTTGAATAACAGGGAAAATATATGGCTTGTCCGGGTTGCAGCGGTAGCTAGCAACCTAGTAAGAGTTATAATAAAGAACGAACGCTTGCTCATAGTAACTGAAATCCGGGTTGCAGCGGTAGCTAGCAACCTAGTAAGAGACGATCACGTCCAATGTTAAGAAATATAAAAACCCATAGTTCCTAAAAAAGGAGTCAGATCAAAAAAAAAAGTACACCATTAGAACCGCCTTGTCCGAAATCCCTGTATAGTAAACTTTCTGTCCCTTGGCTTGAACAGCAATAGATATATATTGGCTTGAAAATCAAGAAAAGTGGCAGCTACTACAACATTCTGCCTAAACGGGATATTTTTTTTTCTTGTTTTCTTTTTTTCTTCTTTTCCAGAGATAGCTTGGCACCGGAACATCGTAGAGAGTCGTTCAATGGCTCATTTTGAAGGAAATTAATTGGACTAAAAATCTATAGTAACTAAAATAAATTATTTCGAAAAGAGACAGTAAAGAACGATCTCTCTCCTATACTAACTAATGTATGGTGGTTCCAGGTGTAGTTACATAAAAACGATTATACTTCATCATAAATGGCGTTTGTCAATTATCCGGGTTGCAGCGGTAGCTAGCAACCTACTCTGGGTTGCAGTGGTAGCTAACAACCTAGTAAGAGACGATCACGTCCAATGTTACGAAATATAAAAACTCATAGTTCCTAAAAAACGAGTCAGACCAAAACAAAAAGTACACAATTAGAACCACCTTGTCCGAAACCCTGAATAGGAAACTCAGTCCCTTGGCTTGAACAGCAAGGGAAATATATTGGCCTGAAAATCAAGAAAATTACATTAAAATACGATCATTGGAATAACATACCACTGCATACATTGGACTTAGATAGCTACTTGATTGCTTGAGGATCGTCTCTTACTATTTCAAAGAAGAAAAAGCCGTAGGCTTTTTCCTGTTTGTAATGATATAGTATAAAGAAACCCAAGTTGTAACTGACGTCATCCTGGTTGTTTACAGTAAAGAACGATCTCTCACCCACAGTAACTTGTATATGGTTATATTAAAAGACGATCATTGGAATAACAAATCATTGTATACATTCGAGTTAGTTATCTACGTGATTGTTTGAAGTTCATCTCTTTCTGATTCAAAGAATCGGGGTTGCAGCGGTAGCTAGCAACCTAGTACGGGACCATCACGTCCAATGTTAAAAAACACAATAATTCATTACATGAAAAGACAATAATTTGAATAGCAAACCATTGCATACATTGGACTATATTAGCTACTTGACTATTTGAGGTTAGTCTCTTACTATTTCAGAGAAGAAAAAGCTGTAGTTTTTTCTGGTTTGTAATCATATAACATAGAACAAACCCCAGTTGTAACTGACGTCATTACATAAAAGCTCGATTTAGTTCATTCAAACTGTTCAAACAGTTCTCAAAATAAAAAGTACACCATTAGAACCACCTTGTCCAAAACCCCTATAAAGGAAACTTACCGTCCTTTGGCTTGAATACCTAGCAACCTAATTAAAAGACGATCATTCGAAGAACATATAATTGCATTTATTGGACTTAGTTAGATGTTCGATTCCTTGAAAAAAAAATACAGCAAAGAACCACATGCCAATGTTAACTGAAATAATCTATTGACAATATAACTTCAAACACATATCTTTTTAAAGTTACTTCTATAAGGTATGTTACATAAAATCTGGGTTGCAACTGTAGCTATCAACCTCGTTAAAGACGACCCCGCCCCATATTTAAAACTAAAGTAACTCATAATTCCTGAAAATAGATTCAGATCAAAACAAAAAATACACTGTTAGAACCGCCTTGTCCGAAACAGCCATATAGCAAACTTACCGTCCCTTGGCTTGAATGGGGAGAAAAAAACGGAAAAACAAACCTGCTTTCGATGCGGAATACCTTGGTTGCAGCCACTTTTCTTGATTTTTGAACTGATATATTTTCCTTGTTTTTCAAGCCAAGGGGCAGTTAGTTTCCTACATAGGAGTATTGGAGAATAAGGTTCTAATAGCGTACTTAGTTTTATGATGTGATTATAGTTTTAGGAATAATGGGCAATTTTTTTTTACTATTGGCATGGTCGTCTCTCACTAGGTTACTAGTTATTTGTTGACACCCGGATATTTTGAAAAAAACTTGAAAGCGAGAAAAAACTGTCTTTCCTACCTGACTAAGGAATGGTAACCACTATCTTTCTAAGTCAGTCTTATTCCATTGTCTAAGCAAGGTTAACCATAAAATGATGACGGTTTCTTCTTTCAACAGAATAAGTTTAACAAAAATCACATTGTTTGCCATGTTTAGCCTACTATTTGCATAAGCAGGTTAAAAGCATTTTCTGTGAACAATGGATTGTCCAGACTCATCGTAGTCCTGCTTAGAAATCCACATCTGTTGAAATGTTGAGAGGGAAGCTAAGATAGATCCACCGATCCATACGGTGTATTTACGCTCAGGAGGGGCAATGACTTTTATCTTCATGGTGGATGGTGCACTGGTAGTAATTTCCTTTTGCATTCTGTCAACAATCCTAGGGAACATGGTAGAACCACCAGACAAAACGATGCTGCCATAGAGATCCTTTCTTATGTCAACGTCGCATTTCATGATACTATTGTACGTTGTTTCATGAATCCCGTCAGACTCCATACCGAGAAAAGATGGCTGGAATAAGACTTCTGGGCATCTGAATCTCTCATTACCTATATTGATGACCTGACCATCAGGCAGCTCATAGTTTTGTTCAAGAGATGCTGAGCTGGCGGAAGTTGCCATCTCCTGTTCGAAGTCCAAAGCGACATAGCAAAGTTTTTCTTTAATATCACGAACGATTTCTCTTTCGGCAGTGGTGGTAAAGGAATATCCTCGCTCAGTTAAAATTTTCATCAAATAATCTGTCAAATCTCGACCAGCAAGGTCCAATCTCATAATTGCATGTGGAAGGGCATAACCTTCGTAGATGGGTACAGTATGTGAGACACCATCGCCAGAGTCAAGAACAATACCAGTGGTTCTTCCAGATGCGTAGAGGGATAGGACGGCTTGGATGGCAACATACATAGCAGGGGTGTTAAAAGTTTCGAACATGATTTCAGTCATTTTTTCTCTGTTGGCTTTTGGGTTAAGAGGAGCCTCTGTGAGTAAAACTGGGTGCTCTTCCGGGGCAACGCGAAGTTCATTGTAGAATGTATGATGCCAAATCTTTTCCATATCGTCCCAATCTGTGACAATTCCATGCTCTACAGGATACTTAAGTCTCAAAATTCCCCTTTTTGCTTGAGCGTCATCGCCTACATAAGCATCCTGGCTGCCTGAATTAATCATCACTCCCGTATGTTTTGGACGTCCAATCACAGCAGGAAACATAGCTTTTGGGGCATCATCTCCTGAAAATCCTGCTTTACAAATACCCGATCAATTATCAATAACAACTGCAATTAAATCTTCTGTCATATTTTTCTCAAATTTCTTAGTATGTCTTACTATAATATAACATTACAAGCTTAAGTACCGTATCGAGTTGCAAATCCCTAACAAAAAATAAAACTAATTTTAAAATTTACAGATATTTTTCTAGTTTGAAATAAAAAATAAAAAGTATTGCTCGAACACCATACAAATTTTTGCAGTTTACAAAATAACCTTACCGATTCTGAACTGAAAACTATAATAAAAATTGAATTTCTTTTCTACAAAAGATACGCACTTTAAAAGTTGAGCCAAAAACAGTTTGATTCCAGGAGATAGTTATAACTTTTAAGTAAGAGATGGAATAAAACTTTTTTTGATGAAATTGAACCTACAACAAAACTATTTTAAAAATTTCAGGTATTTCTCTATTTTGAAACAAAAAAATTAATATTATTTCTCAGACACCATAAATATTTTTTCACTTTGCATAATAGCCTTAGCAATTCTGAACTGAAAACCAAAATAAAATAAGAAATTGAAATTCTTTTCTACGAAAATGTAGCACAAAACATAGGGTATGCACTTTAGAAATTGAGCCAAAAAAAGTTTGGTTCCAGGAGACAATTATAGCTTCGAAGTAAGCGACTAAATAAAAGTTTTATTTATTAAATCGAACAAAAAAACAAAGCTAATTTAAAAATTGTCAGGTATTTTCCTAGTTTGAATTAAAAAATTAATATTATTTCTCAGATACCATAAATATTTTTCCAGTTTGCATCATAATATTAGCGAATATGTACTGATGCATTTATAGCTAACACTATAATATCGCATTTACTTTTGTGCCATATTTGGTTAGAGTCTAGTATTATGACATCATTCATCTATCTTATACATGATTGGACGTCATGACATCAAGGAAAGGCTCAAATTCTCTACGTTTAGAAGACAAATGACAGTGAGAATCTATATATAGAAGCCTACCGCGTGCCAATTACCGGGGCCTGGTGGCATTGGAAAAATTGAAGATTTTCATGTATTGAGAAATACATTAAATTAGTTAAAGAGCGATAAGTTGGTAATTGCAAAAATAACTGTATATATTGGAAAAGGGATTAAAACAATCTTAAAACCCTAAAATCGAAAACCAAAAGTTTGAAGCTTAGTAGAAATCGTTGTTAGAAATTGGACTTGCTGTAATAATCAAATGTTTATGAATAAATTCAGTATGAAAAGTCATTAAATTGCCTAAAGAACAAAAACTGGAAATTGCGAAAATATTTGTACATATTTTAACAAGGCATTACAACAATTCTAAAAACTTATTAGAATAGAAAACCGAAAGTCTGAAGCTTAGTAGAAATCATTTTTAGAAATCGGACTTGCTGTAATAATCAATTATTAATGAAAAGATTCAGTATTAAATGACATTAAATTGCCTAAATAACGAAAAACTGTTAATTGCAAAAGTTTTTGTATATGTTATAACAAGGTATTACAAAACTTCAAAGACCTCTAAAAATAAAAACAAAAGTTTGAAGCTTAGTAGAAATTGTTTTAAGAAATCGGATTTACTGTAAAATTCAAATATTTTTGATAAAACTGCAGTATGAAAAGACATTGAATTGTGGAAAAGCAAAGTTTATTAGAAATCGTTGTTAGAAATCAGACTTGATGTAATAATCATATGTTTGAATAGACTCCAGTACGAAAAAATATTTAATTGCCTAAAGAGCAAAAAACTGGTAAACGAAATTTTTTATATGCTTTAACCAGGGATTACAAAAATTCAGAAACTTTGAAAAATTAAGCCAAAGTTTGAAGCTTAGTAGAAATCATTGGTAGAAATCGGAAATACTGTAAAAATGAATTTTCTTTGGATAGGTTGAAGTGTGTAAATAAATTTAATGGAGTATCTGGGTTGCAGCGGTAGCTAGCAACCTAGTAAGAGACGATCACGTCCAATGTTAAGAAATATAAAAACCCCTAATTCCTGAGAAAAGAGTCAGATCTAAACAAAAATTACGCTATTAGAACCACCTTGTCCAAAACCCCTATTAAGGAAACTTATCACTCTTTGGGTTGAATAACAAAGAAAATATATTGGCTTGAAAATCAAGAAAATTGACTTTAACCAAGTTATTCTTCACAAACAGTATATTTTTTTCTTTCCGCTGGATTTTCCTCCTCAACTAGCTGGACACTGGAAAATCATAGAGAGCTGTATAATAGCTGATTTTAAAGAAAATTGCAACATCTAGTCACTTTTGTAATTAAAAATAAAATACTTTTTAAAGGTAGAATCAATTTTGTCAAAAAAATTGCATTTTTGATGTTATTTCATGCTGCAGTCTTTTCAAAGATATTTGAATTTTGAAGCAATCAAACAGTTCATTGTAATAAAATCTATAGTAATAATAGCTACTTGTCTCAATAGTAACCGACACTCTAATGAACAAAACTATGATTGTCTCAATAGTAACCGAAACTCTAAAGAACGAAATTTTGGTACCAATAGATACATCAAAGCAAACATTTCGTGTTAACGAACTATATGTTGTAGTATAGTAAGAGTGACTCGTCTCAATAGTAAAACTTGCTACATCTAGTTCCTTCTGTAATTAAAGATAAAATATTTTTTAATTTTTCCGGTTTGCAGCGGTAGCTAGGAACCTAATTAAAAGAGATTCTTCGAAAAACATACCATTGTATATATTGGACTTAGTTAGCTGCTCGATTCCTTGAAGAAAAAAAATCTTATTTGTCAACTGAAACTAGTATAATTCCTTAAAATTTAAAAAAATATGATTTTATTTAGCTGCAAAGTGCAAAAATATTTACGGTGTCTGAACAATAATTTCCATTTTTTAATTCAAACGAGAAAAAAACCTGAAAATTTAAAAATTAGTTTGGTTTTCCTTTTGCTTCAATTGACTCGATACACCATTTTATACGCCATTAATTTTATATCATCTTAGTTCAAATCTTTTAGGCTTAACCTGTAAATTACGTATTTCTGTATTGTTGTCCTATATTTCCAATGAGAAATATTCATTTTTTTTTTATTTTAGTTTTGAGTTCAGAATCTCTTAAGTTATTATGTAAACTGCCAAAATATTTATTATGTCTAACCAATAATACTAATTTTTTAATTCAAACTAGAGCAATACCTGACAATTTTTGAATTAGTCCGGGTTGCAGCGGTAGCTAGCAACCTAGTAAGAGACGATCACCTCCAATGTCAAGAAATATAAAACCCCCCAACTCCTAAAAAAAGAGTCAGATCAAAACAAAAAGTACACCATTAGAACCGCCTTGTCCGAATCCTCTATAAAGGAAACTTACCTCCCTTTGGCTTGAATAACAAAGAAAATATATTGGCTTGAAAATCAAGAAAATTGACTTTTACCACGTTATTCTCCACAAACGGGATATTTTTTTCTTTCCGCTTTTTCTTTCTGCTCAGCTAGCTGGGCACTGGAAAATCATAGAGAGCTGTATAATAGCTCATTTTAAAGGAAATTGCAACATCTAGTCACTTTTGTATTTAAAAATAAAATACTTTTTAAAGTAGAATCAATTTTGTCAAAAAAATTGCATTTTTGATGTATTTTCATACTGCAGTCTTTTCAAAGATATTTGAATTTTGAAGCAATAAAACAGTCCATGTAATGAACTCTATAGTAATAATAGCTACTTGTCTCAATAGTAACCGAAACTCCTGGAACCAAAATTTTCTTTTTTGGCTTAATCGCTAAAATTATTATGTAAACTGCAAAAATATTTATGATGCCTAATCAGTAATAGTAATTTTTTAATTTAAACAACAAAAATACATGAAAATTCTAAAATTAGTTTTGCTTTTTGTCTCCTGGAAGAAATTTTTTTTTCATCTCAGTTCAAATTTATTATTGTATCCTGTAACCCGTAAAGTACATATCTCCATATCATTGTCTCATAATTGCAATTATTTTAGTTTTCAGTCCAGAATCACTAAACTTATTATTTAAACTGCAAAAATATTTATGGTGTCTAACCAATAATACTAATTTTGTAATTCAAACAAGATAAATACCTGAAAATTTTAAAATTAGTTTTGTTTTATGCTAGGTTTTAGATACTCGACACGGGATTTTGTGTGCTTAATAATTTTAAATCTTGAAAAAATATGGTCTCACGCGAGTGGAAAAAAAGAAAGAATAACCAAAAACAATATCAAAATAGAACAATCCAAATTTCTACTAATAGAAAACTTTACTACACAAAAAATAAAGCTAACATCCTGAAATATAAGAAAAGTTTATTTAAAAGAGATAAAAATGCCACCAAACGCAATAAAGCTCGAGCACGCGTAAGGATTGCTACTAAGATGTCTTGTGATCCAGGATTTAAGAAAATGAAATATGACAGAGCAAAACAGAGGTATCTTACGGATCAGGGGTATCGAGAAGGGAAAATTGAGACAGCGAAACAAAAGAGCAAGGAACGGTATGATAACGATATAGATTACCGAAACAAACATAAGAAAAAAGTTGCTACCAGAATAATGGGTAGATACTGGGGTGATTATAATAAAGATCAAACTCTTCCCTATACTAACCTGCATAGGCAACTTCACTATAGTTAAGATTACTACAGTAAAGAACAAACTTCCAGTCCATAGTAGCTAAAATAAGATTATAATTTCATGTTAAAGATTGATCAATGATGTCATAATCGTAGGTTGTAGCCATGTCGTCTCTTACTATTACAATTAAGAAAACGCCATAGGCTTTTTCCTGTTTGTAATAGATTAGTATAATAAATCATCACCAAAACCATAGTTATTGGACCTTTGAACTAATGTCTAACACAATGCTTATCTCAAAAGTTTAATTGGACAACTTTGGGGGAAGGGGGTATAATAAAGATCGAACTCTTCCCTATACTAACTTGCATACGCAACTTCACTATAGTTAAGATTACAGTATTTATATTATACATCATTATAAATTATAAAAGGTTCAAATGTTCGAAGATTATAGAGTTAAAAATTTTCCCACACCGGGAATCGAACCCGAGCCTGTTAAATGAAAGTTAACTATCCTAGTCACTAGTCCGGGTTGCAGCGGTAGCTAGCAACCTAGTAATAGACGATCAGGTCCAATGTTAAGAAATATAAAAACCCCTAACTCCTAAAGACAGAGTCAGATCAAAACAAAAAGTACACCATTAGGACCGCCTTGTCCGAAACCCCTATAAAGGAAACTTACCGCCCTGCGGCTTGAATAACAAAGAAAATATATTGGCTTGATAATCAAGAAAATTGACTTTAACCACGTTATTCTCCACAAACGGGATATTTTTTTCTTTCTTTTCCACAGATAGCTTGGCACTGGAACATCGTAGAGAGTTGTTCAATGGCTCATTTTAAAGGAAATTTCTAGATCTAGCGCTATGTGTACTTAATTTTTTTTTTAAATAAATTTTTTTTTACGAAAAACTTAATTTTTTATATACAATATTAATCAATGACGTCATAGTCTTTGGATGTAGTTAGTACATAAAGTTTGGATCATCGAATTAAAGTTGAAACTAAGTAAAGAACAATTATGCCTCCATATATTCACAGTGATGTATAAAATTTCCCATTACATCTGTAAACTGTTCCACAGTTGCCGGTTCATACCTTGGAAGCTTTTCACTAAACATGCAACATTTCTTTTGGATATTACTATGAAGTTTTGCGAAAGCATCTCTAGCTGACTTTTCAACAAAATCCATTCTTTCAGAGATAATTTTAATCTTTAATTTTGAATATTTTTCGTAATCCCGGTAAAATATTCGTAAAATTTTTCTAAATTTACTAAGATCAGCCAGCATTGTTGCCATGTTTTTGGACTTCTGAATATATCCGGGTTGCAGCGGTAGCTAGCAACCTAGTAAGAGACGATCACGTCCAATGTTAAGAAATATAAAAACCCATAGTTCCTAAGAAAGGAGTCAGATCAAAACAAAAAGTACACCATTAGAACCGCCTTGTCCGAAACCCCTGTATAGTAAACTTTCTGTCCCTTGGCTTGAACAGCAAGGGAAATATATTGGCTTGAAAATCAAGAAAAGTGGCAGCTACTACAACATTCTGCCTAAACGGGATATTTTTTTCTTTCCGCTTTTTCTTTCTGCTCAGCTAGCTGGGCACTGGAAAATCATAGAGAGCTGTATAATAGCTCATTTTAAAGGAATATAATAAAGAACGACCTCTTGCCTATACTAAATTTATACTTCACTTAATTATAGTATAGGTTATTACACATTAAAAGATTTCATATTAAAGATTGATCAATGACGTCATAGTCGTATATCATCCGGGTTGCAGCGGTAGCTAGCAACCTAGTAAGAGACGATCACGTCCAATGTTAAGAAATATAAAAACCCATAGTTCCTAACAAAGAAATCAGATCAAAACAAAAAGTACACCATTAGAACCGCCTTGTCCGAAACCCCTGTATAGGAAACCTTCTGTCCCTTGGCTTGAACAGCAAGGGAAATATATTGGCTTGATTATAATAAAGAACGAACTCTTGCATACGCAACTTCACTATACTTAAGATTACAGTATTTATATTATACATCATTATAAATTATAAAAGGTTCAAATGTTCGAAGATACATGAAAATTCTAAAATTAGTTTTGCTTTTTGTCTCCTGGAAGAAAATTTTTTTCATCTCAGTTCAAATTTATTATTGTATCCTGGAACCAAACTTTTTTTGGTTTGTAACCCGTAAAGTACATATCTCCATATTACTGTCTCATAAATGCAATTATTTTAGTTTTCAGTCCTATAATAAAGATCGAACTCTTCCCTATACTAACTTGCATAGGCATTATAATAAAGAACAAACTCTTGCCCTTAGTTACCTGTCTTGTCAAATTAGCTAATTAATTTAACCGGATTTTGTTTTAAAAGTAATTCCCACACCGGGATTCGAACCCAAGCTAATTGGTTGAAAGCAAACTATCCTAAGCCACTGGACCATATGAGATACATGTAGAAAGCTAATTAATGGTTTTATGATATCTTATAGCATAAATTTCATCGGATATAGCTGAAACCTAGTAAAGAACAAACCAAGGCACGTAGTAACTAAAACTTTTATCCGGGTTGCAGCGGTAGCTAGCAACCTAGTAAGAGACGATCACCTCCAATGTTAAGAAATATAATACCCCCAACTCCTAAAAAAGAGTCAGATCAAAACAAAAAGTACACCATTAGAACCGCCTTGTCCGAATCCTCTATAAAGAAAACTTACCGCCCTTTGGCTTGAATAACAAAGAAAATATATTGGCTTGAAAATCAAGAAAATAGACTTTTACCACGTTATTCTCCACAAACGGGATATTTTTTTCTTTCCGCTTTTTTTCATGCTCAGCTAGCTGGGCACTGGAAAATCGTAGAGAGTTGTATAATAGCTCATGTTAAAGGCAATTGCAACATCTAGTCACTTTTGTAATTAAAAATAAAATACTTTTTAAAGTAGAATCAATTTTGTCAAAAAAATTGCATTTTTGATGTCTTTTCATGCTGCAGTCTTTTCAAAGATATCCGGGTTGCAGCGGTAGCTAGCAACCTAGTAAGAGACGATCACGTCCAATGTTAAGAAATGTAAAAACCCATAGTTCCTAAAAAAAGAGTCAGATCAAAACAAAAGTACACCATTAGAACCGCCTTGTCCGAAACCCCTGTATAGGAAACTTTCTGTCCCTTGGCTTGAACAGAAAGGGAAATATATTGGCTTTAAAATCAAGAAAAGTGGCAGCTACTACAACATACTTCCTAAACGGGATATTTTTTTCTTTTTTTTTTTATTTGTTTCCAGAGATAGCTTGGCACTGGAACATCGTAGAGGGTTGTTCAATAGCTCATTTTAAAGGAAATTAATTGGGTTAAAAACCTTTTGTAACTAAAATAAATTATTTCTAAAAGAGAATAAATTTTTCCACCAAAAACTGCATTTTCGATGTCTTTTCACACTGCAGTCTTTCAAACATAATCGTATACCAGCGGTAAGATTTGAACCCACGCCTCCGAAGAGACTGGTGGTTAACACCAGTGCCTTGGACCACTCGGCCAGGTTGCCTCTCATAAATAATATATATGTGAATCCGGGGTGCAGCAGTAGCTAGCAATCTAGTAAGAGACGATCCGGGTTGCAGCGGTAGCTAGCAACCTAGTAAGAGACGATCACGTCCAATGTTAAGAAATATAAAAACCCATAGTTCCTAAAAAAGGAGTCAGATCAAAACAAAAAGTACACCATTAGAACCGCCTTGTCCGAAACCCCTGTATAGGAAACTTTCTGTCCCTTGGCTTGAACAGAAAGGGAAATATATTGGCTTGAAAATCAAGAAAAGTGGCAGCTACTACAACATTCTTCCTAAACGGGATATTTTTTTCTTTTTTTTTTCTTTGTTTCCAGAGATAGCTTGGCACTGGAACATCGTAGAGGGTTGTTCAATAGCTCATTTTAAAGGAAATTAATTGGGTTAAAAACCTTTTGTAACTAAAATAAATTATTTCTAAAAGAGAATAAATTTTTCCACCAAGAACTGCATTTTGATGTCTTATAATAAAGATCGAACTCTTCCCTATACTAACTTGCATACGCAACTTCACTATAGTTAATATAGTTAAGATTACAGTATTTATATTATACATCATTATAAATTATAAAAGGTTCAAATATTCGAAGATTATAGAGTTAAAAATTTTCCCACACCGGGAATCGAACCCGAGCCTGTTTTATAGTAGAGAACGAACTCTTGCCCTTAGTTACCTATGTCTTGTCAAATTAGCTAATTAATTTCACCTGATTTTGTTTTAAAAATAATTCCCACACCGGAATTCGAACCCAAGCCAATTGGTTGAAAGCCAACTATCCTAAGCCACTAGACCATATGAGATATGTGTAAAAAGCTAATTAATTGTTTTATGATATTATAATAAAGAACGACCTCTTGCCTATACTAAATTTTATACGCCACTTAATTATAGTATAGGTTAGTACTTCAACAGATAGCATGGCACTGGAACATCGTAGAGAGTTGTTCAATGGCTCATTTTAAAGGAAATTATGGGGTTAAAAACCTTTTGTAATTAAAACAAATTATTTTTATTACATTAAGAAATTTTAATTATGTTCCTTAAAAAATCATCATAAATAAAAATTTCCCAAACAGAAATTGAACTCAAGCCTACTGGGTGAGAGCTATCCCAACCTCTAGACCATATAGGATATATTAAAATATCCGATTAATGAAGTTTATGTTAAAGAACAAATTATAATCCTAGTTAGCTTCCTGATTATTTGAGGATCGTCTCTTACTATTCCAAAGAAGAAAAAGCCGTAGGCTTTTTCCTGTTTGTAATTTATTTCATAATAAAGTATTACAGTAAAGAACGATCTTTCACCCGTAGTAACTGATATATGGTGGTTCCAGGGGTAGTCCGGGTTGCAGCGGTAGCTAACAACCTAGTAAGAGACGATCACCTCCAATGTTAAGTAATATAAAATCCCCCAACTCCTAAAAAAAAGTCAGATCAAAACAAAAAGTACACCATTAGAACCGCCTTGTTTACATTAAAAGACGATCATTATAATATAATAAATATCGAACTCTTCCCTATACTAACTTGCATACGCAACTTCACTATAGTTAAGATTACAGTATTTATATTATACATCATTATAAATTATAAAAGGTTCAAATGTTCGAAGATTATAGAGTTAAAAATTTTCCCACACTGGGAATCGAACCCGAGCCTGTTAAGTGAAAGTTAACTATCCTAGCCACTAGACCATATGGAACCATAAAGATATAATAAAGAACGACCTGTTGCCTGTACTAAATTTTATAGGCCACTTAACTATAGTATAAGCTACTACAGTTCCGGGTTGCAGCGGTAGCTAGCAACCTAGTAAGAGACGATCAAGTCCAATGTTAAGAAATATAAAAACCCATAGCTCCTAAAAAGGAGTCAGATCAAAACAGAAAGTACACCATTATCCGGGTTGCAGCGGTAGCTAGCAATTATCCGGGTTGCAGCGGTAGCTAGCAACCTAGTAAGAGACGATCACGTCCAATGTTAAGAAATATAAAAACCCATAGTTCTTAAAAAAAGAGTCAGATCAAAATTACTATATAAGAAGCATCAGAACTGTAAATGTTCTCATTCATAATTACATAATGGTTTCAATCAAGCAAGCTGCACGCAAGTTAAAAAAACAGTACTACACAAACAACAGAGATAGTATCTTGAAAAGAGAAAAGCAAAGGTATTCAACCGACCAGGCGTATCGAGAAGTAAAAATTGAGCAGGCTAGACAAAAGACAAGGAGTGTTATCACAATTTACATTAAGGAACGAACTGTAATCCATAGTAACTGAAGTGTTAAATCAAACAGCTCGTGGTCATAATAAAGAGCTGTATAATGACTCATTTTAAAGGAAATTACTGTATATAGAAACCTTATGTAATTAACGAAAATAATTATTATTATAAAATAAATTTCTACGATATGGTAAAGAACTAATTCTAGGCCATAGTAGCTAATTTAATTTTGAAATACATAAAGGATCGATACCCGGAATGGGAACCTTTATAGTACCTTTATGCTGTATATAGAAATTAGAATAAAGAATGAACTCTTGCCTATACTAGATTAGATACATACGTAAATACATTGGAATTAGCTAGTCCGGGTTGCAGCGGTATTACAGTAAAGAACGATCCCTCACACATAGTGACTGATATACGACTGTACAATTGGAGACTGGAAATAATATCAGGGTTGCAGGAGTAGCTAGAAAACTAGTAAGATCCGGGTTGCAGCGGTAGCTAGCAACCTAGTAAGAGACGATCACGTCCAATGTTAAGAAATATAAAAACCCATAGTTCTTAAAAAAAGAGTCAGATCAAAACAAAAAGTACAACATTAGAACCGCCTTGTCTGAAACCCCTGCATAGTAAAATTTCTGTCCCTTGGCTTGAACAGCAAGGGAAATATATTGGCTTGAAAATCAAGAAAAGTGGCAGCTACTACAACATTCTGCCTAAACGGGATATTTTTTTCTTTTTTCTTTTTTTTTTCTTTTGTATCCAGAGATAGCTTGGCACTGGAACATCGTAGAGGGTTGTTCAATAGCTCATTTTAAAGGAAATTAATTGGGTTAAAAATCTATAGTAACTAAAATAAATTATTTCTAAAAGAGAATAAATTTTTCCACCAAAAACTGCATTTTGATGTCTTTTCACACTGCAGTCTTTCAAACATAATCGTATACCAGCGGTAAGAATTGTTACAGTAAAGAGCATTAAATGTTAAAGATTGATCAATGATGCCACAATCATAGTTTTTAGCCAGGTTTACAGTAAAGAACGAACCTTAGCCCATAGTAGCAGAAATAAGAATATCTAGGTTGCAGCTGTAGCTAGCAACCTATTAATTACATAGTCCGGGTTGCAGTGGTAGCTAGCAACCTCGTAAGAGACTATAATAAAGAACGACCTCTTGCCTATACTAAATTATATAGTAATAATAAAGAGTATGTTAGTAAATCACTGAAATAACAAACCATTCCATACATTGGACTTAGTTAGCTACTTGATTGTTTGAGTTTTATAATAAATTATTATAAAGAACGACCTTTTGCCTATACTAAATTTTGTAGGCCACTTTACTATAGTATAGGCTTGTACAGTTATATTTAAAGTCAATATATTAAAATTTTCCATTAAAAGAAAATCATTGGAATAAAAATTACAGTAGAGAACGATCTCTCACCCATACTAACTGATATATGGTGGTTCCAGGTGTAGTTACATAAAGGACGAATATAGCTCATCATAAATGGTGTTTGTCAATTATCCGAGTTGCAGCGGTAGCTAGCAACCTAGTAAGAGACAATCACATCCAATGTTACGAAATATAAAAACTCATAGTTCCTAAAAAAGGAGTCAGATCAAAACAAAAAGTACACCATTAGAATTGCCTTGTCCGAAAACCCTGTATAGGAAACTTTCAGTCCCTTGGCTTGAACAGCAAGGGAAATATATTGGCTTGAAAATCAAGAAAATTACATTAAAATACGATCATTGGAATAACATACCACTGCATACATTGGACTTAGATAGCTACTTGATTGCTTGAGGATCGTCTCTTACTATTTCAAAAAAGAAAAAGCCGTAGGCTTTTTCCTGTTTGTAATGATATAGCATAAAAAGAAACCCAAGTTGTAACTGACGTCTTCCTGGATGTTATAGTAAAGAATTATAATAAAGATTCATTAAAAGACGATCATTGGAGTAATCTGGGTTGCAGCGGTAGCTAGCAACCTAGTAAGAGACAATCACTTCATGTCTCAAGTCTGGATTCATCTGGAGAAACATCAAATACAGAGATAATGAAGAGTATTGTCAAAATACTATCAAGTCTGCATAACTCCGGAGAAACATATACAGAAATGACGAGGCGTATCGCCTGAATACTATCAAGTATGCATCGATCCAGAGGCACGAGTGATGATCTGTGTCGGAGAAATTTACATTAAAGAACGATCTTCAGTCTATATCCGGGTTGCAGTGGTAGCTAGCAACCTGGTGAGAAACGATCACGTCCAATGTTAAGAATTACAGTAAAGAACGATCTCTCGCCAATAGTAGCTGATATACGGTGGTGCCAGGGGTAGCTACAAGTACATAAAAGGATTGATACGGTTCATCGTAAATGCAGAATATGTAAGTTTCATCAAATATAATTTCATGATCAAGATTGATCAATTTACATAAGGGATCGACACAGATCATCATAAAATTTGTCAGTCAAAATATAATAAAGAACGACCTTTTGCCTACACTAAATTTTATACGCCATTTAATTATAGTATAGGACAATAAAGAACGACCTCTTGCCTGTACTAAATTTTATACGCCACTTAATTATAGTATAGGTTATCCGGATTGCAGCGGTAGCTAGCAACCTAGTAAGAGACGATCACGTCCAATGTTAAGAAATATAAAAACCCCTAGCTCCTAAAAAAGAGTCACATCAAAACAAAAAGTACACCATTAGAACCGCCTTGTCCAACTTTCTGTCCCTTGGCTTGAACAGCAAGGGAAATATATTGGCTTGAAAATCAAGAAAAGTGTACTACAACATTCTGCCTAAACGGGATATTTTTTTTCTTTGTTTTCCAGAGATAGCTTGGCACTGGAACATCGTAGAGAGTACAGTAAAGAACGACCTCTTGCCTATACTAAATTTTTATAGGCCACTTACGTATAGTATAGTCTAGTATAGTTATATTTAAGGTCAATATATTAAAATTTTCCATTAAAAGAAGATCATTGGAATAAAAACCAATTACATATATTGAATTTAGTTCGCTACTTGATTATTTGAGGCTAGTCTCTTACTATTTCAAAGAAGAAAAAGCCGTAAGCTTTTTCCTGTTTGTAATCATCCGGGTTGCAGCGGTAGCTAGCAACCTAGTAGGAGACGATCACGCCCTATAGAAAATACTAAAGTAGCCCATAACTCCTGAAAAAAGATTCAGATCAAATTTACATTAAAAGACGATCACTGAAATAACAAACCATTCCATGCATTGGACTTAGTTAGCTACTTGATTGTTTGAGTTTCGTCTCTTACTATTTAAAAGAAGATTACATTAAGGAACGAGCTGTAGTCTATAGTAACTGAGGTATATAGATGATGATGCAGCACATACTCATCTTTAGAAATCCGGGTTGCAGCGGTAGCTAGCAATCTAGTAAGAGACGATAACGACCAATGTTAAGAAATATAAGAACCCATAACTCCTAAAAAAAAGTAAGATCAAAACAAAAAGTACACCATTAGAACCGCCTTGTCGGAAATCCCTGTATAGGAAACTGTCTGTCCCTTGGCTTGAACAGCAAGGAAAATATATTGGCTTGAAAATCAAGAAAAGTGGCAGCTACTACAACATTCTGCCTAAACGGGATATTTTTTTCTTTTTTTTTTCTTTTCCACAGATAGCTTGGCACTGGAACATCGTAGAGAGTTGTTGATTATTTGAGAGAGTAGTTCGCTACTTGATTATTTGAGGCTAGTCTCTTACTATTTCAAAGAAGAAAAAGCCGTAGGCTTATTCCTGTTTGCATTCATCGGGGTTGCACCGGTGGCTAGCAACCTAGTAAGAGGCGATATAGTAAATACTAAAGTAACCCATAACTCCTGAAAAAAGATTCAGATCAAATCCGGGTTGCAGCGGTAGCTAGCAACCTAGTAAGAGACGATCACGTCCAATGTTAAGAAATATAAAAACCCATAGTTCCTAACAAAGGAGTCAGATCAAAACAAAAAGTACACCATTAGAACCGCCTTGTCCGAAACCCCTGTATAGGAAACTTTCTGTCCCTTGGCTTGAACAGCAAGGGAAATATATTGGCTTGAAAATCAAGAAAATTGACTTTAACCACGTTATTCTCCCCAAACGGGATATTTTTTTCTTTTTTCTTTTTTTTTCTTTTCCACAGATAGCTTGGCACTGGAACATCGTAGAGGGCTGTTCAATAGCTCATTTTAAAGGAAATTAATTGGGTTAAAAACCTTTTGTAACTAAAATAAATTATTTCTAAAAGAGAATAAATTTTTCCAATAAAAACTGTATTTTTGATGCAGTGACGTCATAATTACTATATAAGAAACGTCAAAACTGTAAATGGTCTCATTCATGAATACATAATGGCTAGATCAAAGCAAGCTACACGCAAGTTAAAAAATCAGTACTAAAAAATCAAGAAAAGTGGCAGCTACTACAACATCCGGGTTGCAGCGGTAGCTAGCAACCTAGTAAGAGACGATCACGTCCAATGTTCAGAAATATAAAAACCCATAGTTCCTAACAAAGGAGTCAGATGAAAACAAAAAGTACACCATTAGAACCACCTTGTCCGAAACCCCTGTATAGGAAACTTTCTGTCCTTTGGCTTGAACAGCAAGGGAAATATATTGGCTTTAAAATCAAGAAAATTGACTTTAACCACGTTATTCTCCCCAAACGGGATATTTTTTTCTTTTTCTTTTTTTTTCTTTTCCACAGATAGCTTGGCACTGGAACATCGTAGAGGGTTGTTCAATAGCTCATTTTAAAGTAAATTAATTGGGTTAAAAACCTTTTGAAACTAAAATAAATTATTTCTAAAAGAGAATAAATTTTTCCACCAAAAACTGCATTTTCGATGTCTTTTCACACTCCAGTCTTTCAAACATAATCGTATACCAGCGGTAAGATTTGAACCCACGCCTCCGAAGAGACTGGTGGCTAACACCAGTGCCTTGGACCACTCGGCCAGGCTGCCTCTCATAAATAAATATATATGTGAATTTGGGTTGCAGCAGTAGCTAGCAACCTAGTAAGAGATGATCAGTCCAATGCTAAGAAATATAACAAAACTCCTAAAAATAGAGTCAGATCAAAACAAAAGTACATCATTAGAATTACCTTGTCTGAAACCCTACAAGATAAATAATGAATGTCATCATAGTTTTATATTAGAGCTATGACGTGAATAGAAAAACATGAAATTATATTGTTGTTTCTGAAGACGTCATGAAATAATATCATTGCTCTATGACGTCAACAAAATCCGGGTTGCAGCGGTAGCTAGCAACCTAGTAAGAGACGTTACAGTAAAGAACGAACTTCAGTCCATAGTAACTAAAACAAGATTATAATTAGCTTTGGTATAAAATACTGTCACCAGTGGGATTCGATCCCATGCCTCCGAATTGAAGAGTGGCTAACACCAGCACCTTAAACCGCTCGACCACGCTGCCTCACATAACTATGCCGATATAATGCCATTATAAACGCCATAATACTCTAAATTAAAACTCTAAACTAAAACTTAAACTCTTCGATGTATTTTGCTATCAGGCCACCTTTCTATGAAGCTGTTAATGGATATGATGCTATAGAATATAATAAAGATCAAACTCTTCCCTATACTAACTTGCATACGCAACTTTACTATAGTTAAGATTACAGTATTTATATTTTTTTTACATTATAAGATCCGGGTTGCAGCGGTAGCTAGCAACCTAGTAAGAGACGATCACGTCCAATGTTAAGAAATATAAAAACCCATAGTTCCTAACAAAGGAGTCAGATCAAAACAAAAAGTACACCATTAGAACCGCCTTGTCCGAAACCCCTGTATAGGAAACTTTCTGTCCCTTGGCTTGAACAGCAAGGGAAATATATTGGCTTGAAAATCAAGAAAATTGACTTTAACCACGTTATTCTCCCCAAACGGGATATTTTTTTCTTTTTTCTTTTTTTTTCTTTTCCACAGATAGCTTGGCACTGGAACATCGTAGAGGGTTGTTCAATAGCTCATTTTAAAGTAAATTAATTGGGTTAAAAACCTTTTGTAACTAAAATAAAT
The DNA here is from genome assembly GCF_049724085.1 of Artemia sp. Qi Xiang Cuo. NCBI lineage: Eukaryota > Metazoa > Arthropoda > Branchiopoda > Anostraca > Artemiidae > Artemia > Artemia sp. Qi Xiang Cuo. Next base: position 73,079,408 of record NC_142797.1, on the reverse strand, counting down.
TATTTCTAAAAGAGAATAAATTTTTCCACCAAAAACTGCATTTTCGATGTCTTTTCACACTCCAGTCTTTCAAACATAATCGTATACCAGCGGTAAGATTTGAACCCACGCCTCCGAAGAGACTGGTGGCTAACACCAGTGCCTTGGACCACTCGGCCAGGCTGCCTCTCATAAATAAATATATATGTGAATTTGGGTTGCAGCAGTAGCTAGCAACCTAGTAAGAGATGATCAGTCCAATGCTAAGAAATATAACAAAACTCCTAAAAATAGAGTCAGATCAAAACAAAAGTACATCATTAGAATTACCTTGTCTGAAACCCTACTAGATAAATAATGAATGTCATCATAGTTTTATATTAGAGCTATGACGTGAATAGAAAAACATGAAATTATATTGTTGTTTCTGAAGACGTCATGAAATAATATCATTGCTCTATGACGTCAACAAAATCATTACGCTGTGACGTCATAATTACTACTTAAGAACTACAAAGATGAAAATGTTCTCATTCATAATTACATAATGGTTTCAATCAAGCAAGTCGCACGCAAGTTGAAAAAACAGTACTACACAAACAACAGAGATAGTATCTTGAAAAGAGAAAAGCAAAAATATTCAACCGACCAGGCGCATCGAGAAGTAAAAATTGAGAGAGCAAAACAAAGGTATTCAACCGACCAGGCGTATCGAGAAGTAATAATTGAGAGAGCAAAACAAAGGTATTCAACCGACCAGGCGTATCGAGAAGTAATAATTGAGAGAGCAAAACAAAACAGCAAGATGTGTTATCACAATGATGAAGATTATAGACATGCAAAAATTGAGACAGCCAAACAAAAGATCAAGGAGAGTTATCACAATGATGAAGATTACCGCATCAAATATAAGAAAAACCAAAAGCAAAGGTATTCAACCGTCCAGGTGTATCGAGAAGCAAAAATTGAGACAGCCAAACAAAAGATCAAGGAGCGTTACTGGGGTGACAAAATCTATAATGAAAAAATTAAATTCTCTGCGAGGTTGTACCGAAGAACGCATAAGGACAGAGGGAAAAATTACATTCAGAAATACAAGAAGATGGCAAAAATGCAGGCTGATCTTTGTAAATTGAGAAACATTTTACGCATGTTTTATCGGAATCAAGAAAAGTATTCAAAATTACAGATTAAAATTCTCTTTGAAAGAGCGGATGCTGTTGAAAAGTCGGCTAGAAATTCTTTGGCAAAGCTTCATAGTAATATCCAAAAGAAATGTTGTCAGTTTAATGAAAAGCTTCCAAGGTATGGATTGGCAACTGTGGAACAGTTTATAGATGCAATGGAAAATGTTCGACAACACAGTGAATATACGGAGGCGTACTTCTTAGAGAATTCGTATATTAATTTTGGAAGGAGCAATTGCAGTTTATGTAGCAGCAATAAAAATATATATACAAGCATACCTATCAACAGCGAAGGAAAAGCAATGTTTTTCAATTATGGCGAAAACGAGCCTGTTTGGGTTATTAGTAAATGTGTTTGTAAGACTAATGATTTAGAACAAATTCCTGGAACACCGACTCAAGAAAAAATCATTTCTAACTGTGTTTTAAACAGTTCGTTTAGTTCTACTGAATATTTGGCAAAAAATTCTCTGTGTAGTAGAACAAACTGTCCTGAAAAGTACGAGACAACTATTGAAAAATGCTCTAGAACTAGATCTGACAAGGAAATTATGATGGCTGAAGTCACCTATAACAATCCGAGTAAACATTCAAAACCAAAAATTGGGCAGCAGGTTACTTGGCAATGTCACCCTGATATCTGCAAGCTCTATCCGATGGATATTGAATTATGTCAAATTCTTTTTGATATCCTTGAAAATAATATAGCATTAAAATTTTCAACTGACAAAGTGGTTAATTTCTACCTTGGCGGCTTGGATTATTGTGAAATCAATTACAGGGACACAAGAAAGCATGGGCATTCGTTATACTGTAGCCCAAATGAGGGATGTCAGAGCTATTTGCGTTCTCTAAGGGCGCTAGCTCCACATTTTCCTGTCTTGAACTGTTTCATTAATAGCGTATATAAGGCAGTATCAAAATGTAAGATTATACAACATATTAATCTACTAAAAGTCGAGGGTTCGTACAAGGATCTAAGTCATTACATAGAAGAAGTGTCAAGTAGACTCTGTCGTAATAATAGTCAAGACTTCATTTACGGTGATAGCAATATTAGAGTTTTTGTGGATGAAAATACAATAATAAAATTATTTGGTGAGAGCCTTGATAAGGTAGCTAACAACAGGGATGTATACCCCACAATGCATTGTGACAGTTGTGAGCAGATAAAGACAAAATACCAATTGAAGAGTCTAAGATCCCTTTCAAATAGGAAAGGTTTTGATGTAATGATGGCCACGATTTTATAACACCTACAACAGGACATACCCAAAGATGACAGAGAACAACTAATTCAATGTACAGGTTGGAAAGAGGATGTCATAGATTCATTCTTTGTCTGTGATTACTGTGCTGGGAAAATGTTGAAAAGTCAGGAGAATGTCCGATCAGTATTAAATAATCTTCATATAGACTGTACACCGGGATGTATAAAGTGTTTAAATAATTTTGAAATGGCAATGATTCGATTTGTTATGCCTTGTCTTACGATCGTCAGATTAGGGCAAGTAACTGCATTGAAGAGACCTAGAACAGAACTTGTTGGCGCTCTTAAGGGGAGAATAGTATATCTACCTGTTGATGTGCAAGCAAATGCAGATATTCAGCCTGAAAAACTTCTTAACATTGATAGTTTTGTAGTCATTGTCAATGGTCAGCCTAGTTACAACAAGAATGTTTGGACTGCACTAATAGATCTGAGAAAAGTCCATGAAGCACTGTTGTGGTTAAGAGAGAACAACAGTCTCTATAAAACAATACATGCATACACCCTAGAAGATTTAAATAAAATACTTGAAGCACGTCTTGCTGAAAAAGCGGTTGGTGTTGATAATTTACCTGAAACACCGGAAGCTGCAATCCTTCAGAAACTGACAGAAAGCGCAATATCTACATTGGTTGAACATTTTTCTGTCCAGCCTCTCAATTCAGCGGTACCAAAAGACTTCATTGAAGATTTTAAGCAGATGAAAGATCTTGGTACTGACCAATTTCAAATCAAGAAACTAAAAGGTGAGAGCGAAGACTTATTTCAGGAAGAACTTGATCTAAAAGTGTTTCCAAATCTTTTCCCGAAAGGCAAATATGGCTTGCGTGACAAGGCAAGACCATTTCGGATTAGGAATGCAGAATATTTTAAATCAAGGCTTCTTAGCAGACATACTAAGTTTCGTCCTGACAAACAGTTTATTTTTCACAGCTTCCAATTTCAAGAATTCTCTTACATGTGTAATAGCATCGGTCATACGTTGCGGACTGTGAAACCAAATCAAAAATGTCGTCAATTTATAGACAGACTTCATTCCCATGATGGAGAGATGGAAGCGACTTTGTTTTCTGTTCAATCAAAAATCAGAGGATCTCAGCAGTATTTTCAATCTCTTTCCTATAAAGTAAAGTCAATGATTGAGCAATTGGGTCCACCGACTTTGTTTCTGACAGTTTCATGTGCTGAGTGGTACTCTCCTGAATTTATTGAATATTTACAGACTGTCCATAAGAACTTACCTGGTGTGGCAAAAATTACCCCAGCAGAGTTGAAGTGTCTAGATCCAGTTGCAGTTTCTATGCACTTTGACAAAAAATGGACACCTATATTTAATGAGCTAATTTGTTCAAAGACAAATCCTTTGTTTGGTAAAATTAAGGATCATTTCTGGCGTATCGAGTATCAGATACGAGGTGCGCCTCATGTACACTGTGTGTTGTGGATTGAAGATGCTCCTATTATTGGGAAATCAACAGCGTCTGAAGTGATTCAGTATATCAATAGTATTATAACTTGTGAAATACCAAATAGATTGACTAGTTAAACTCTTCACAAACTGGTCAAAGACCATCAAGTGCACCGCTGTAATAAATACTGTCAAAGAAAGTATAAGAGAAAAAGAGGAATATGGGTTACGTATTGTAAGTTTGGCTTTCCTCGTCCTAAAAAGGAACGAACAGAATTATATGATATCCTTGACTGCTTGGCTCATGGTACAAACCGTAAAAAGCCAAGAAAAAGAATATATCATCTGCTTCGAAGAGATGACGAGCGTTATGTAAATGACTATTCTCCTGCGTTACTTATTGCTAATCAAGCAAACATTGATGTTCAATATATTGGCCATTTGGGCTCTAAATTACCGTATTACATTACCGATTACATGACAAAAGCAGAGAGTGTCGAAATGGAAGCAATGTGGGAGGAAGTAAATAATGCATGCAAAAGTCTTGGTCAACGAACTATGTCCTACTTGTTGAAGTCCATAAAAACACGTCAAGTTGGAGCAGTTGAAGCTGCTGATAGGCTTCTTGGTACTAAATTGTATAGTATTTCTAGGCAATTTAGATATATTGACCTTGCGAAAAAGAGCGAGGTAAAGAGGACACTGAGAAGGTATGAGGAGCTTTAAAAGCTTGCTAAAAACGATCCACAGAGTAGTGATCTGTACATTGCCCACTGGGTTATTGATATATACCCTAAAAGACCGGAATATATGGAAAATATCAGTCTCTTTCAGTTATTGTCTTGGTATGAACGGGAGCGTAATGGTACTGATGATAATATGATGTTAACTGACGGGTCCTTCTACCTCAGAAAAAGGCTTTTTAAACCGTATATCATACAGCACAGAAAGGTAAACCCATTTGAAACTGACGAGAAGAAAAATAAGGTTAAAGAATGAGAAAAAGGTTCCTATTCTTCTCAAAACGTGGAGTGCTATCATCAGACGGATGAGACGTTTCAAATGAGCTGTCACACGCCACAAATCGGAGCACAATCACAATTGACTCACAGCAGAGGATATTCAAAGGGGTCAGACACTACTTCTGGGAACTAAACCTTATCTGCTTGACTAGTAGCTCATTTCAAAGGCCATTTTTCTCTGATTCATAATATATACAACTTACCACGTTTAAAAGTCTTGAATTCAATTTAGTTCCCAAATAAAGTTTTTCTAAGAAATTCAAAATCCTTGTCTTACAAAAAATTACAAAAAAGCGGGCGATGGCCTTGCTTTGGCTTATTATGTCCTATACAGTGTGTTTATGAAGTGAAATAAAATTTAACATAATATTACCATAGCATTCAGTATTTCCTTCAATGCTAAAACTCTTTTTGACTTTTTTATTTAACCAGGGCAATTTCCTTATCGCCCTAGTCTCAAAATTCTAGCCATAAGGTCAAAGAATGAGATAAAAGTTCCTATTCATCTCAAAACGTGGAGTGCTATCATCAGACTGAAGAGAAGTTTCAAATGAGCTGTCACACGCAACAAATCGGAGCACAATCACATATGACTCACAGCAGAGGAAATTCTAAGGGGTCAGACACTACTTTTTGGGACTAACCCTTATCTGCTTAACTAGTAGCTCATTTTAAAGGCAATTTTTATCTGATTCATAATATATACGTCTTACCGCGTTTAAAAGTCTTGAATTCAATTTAGTTCCCAAAAAAAGTTTTTTTTAAGAAATTCCAAATCCTTGTCTTACAAAAAATTACAAAAAGTGGGCGATGGCCTTGCTTTGACTTATTATGTCCTATACAATGTTTTTATGAAGTAAAAAACATTATACCATAATATTACCATAAAATTTAGTATTTCTTTCATTGCTACAACTCTTTCTGACTTTTTTGTTTAACCAGGGTTATTTTCTTATCGCCCTAGTCCTAAAATTTCAGCCATAAGCTCAAAGAATACGAAAAAGGTTCCTGTTCTTCTTAAGACGTGTAGTGCTATCATCAGAAGGATGAGACGTTTCAAATGAGCTGTCACTTGCCACAAATCGGAGCACAATCACAATTGACTCACAGCAGAGGAGATTCTAAGGGGCCAGACACTACTTTTTGGGACTAAACTTTTTCTGCTTGACTAGTAGCTCATTTTAAAGTCTATTTTTCTCTGATTCATAATATATATGTCTTACCGCGTTTAAAAGTCTTGTATTCAATTTAGTTCCCAAATAAAGTTTTTTTTTAAGAAATTCCAAATCCTTGTCTTACAAAAAATTACAAAAAAGTGGGCGATGGCCTTGCTTTGACTTATTATGTCCTATACAATGTTTTTATGAAGTAAAAAACATTTTACCATAATATTACCATAACATTTAGTATTTCTTTCATTGCTACAACTCTTTCTGACTTTTTTGTTTAACCAGGGTTATTTTCTTATCGCCCTAGTCCTAAAATTTCAGCCATAAGCTCAAAGAATACGAAAAAGGTTTTTGTTCTTCTTAAGACGTGTAGTGCTATCATAAGAAGGATGATACTTTTCAAATGAGCTGTCACTCGCCACAAATCGGAGCACAATCACAATTGACTCACAGCAGAGGAGATTCTAAGGGGTCAGACACTACTTTTTGGGACTAAACTTTTTCTGCTTGACTAGTAGCTCATTTTAAAGTCTATTTTTCTCTGATTCATAATATATATGTCTTACCGCGTTTAAAAGTCTTGTATTCAATTTAGTTCCCAAATAAAGTTTTTTTTAAAGAAATTCAAAATCCTTGTCTGACAAACATTACAAAAAATCGGTCGAAGGCCTGGCTTTGGCTTATTATGTCCTATACAGTATTTTTATGAAGTGAAAAACAATGTACTATAACATTACCCTAGCCTTTAGTATTTCGTTCATTGCTACAACTCTTTGTGACTTTTTCATTTAACCAGGGCGATTTTCTTATCGCCCTAGTCTTAAAATTCTAGCCATAAGGTCAAAGAATGAGAAAAATGTTCCTATTCCTCTCAAAACGTGTAGTGCTATCATCAGACGGATGAGACGTTTCAAATGAGCCGTCACTCTTCACAAATCGGAGCACAATCACAATGGACTGACAGCAGAGGAGATTCTAAGGGGTCAGACACTACTTTTTGGGACTAAACCTTATCTGCTTTACTATAGCTCATTTTAAAGCCCATTATTCTCTGATTCATAATATATACGTCTTACTGCGCTTAAACGTCTTGAATTCAATTCATTTCCCAAGTAAAGTTTTTTTTAAGAAATTCAAAATCCTTGTCTTACAAAAAAGCGGGCGATGGCCATGCTTTGGCTTGTTATGTCCTATACAGTGTTTTTATGAAGTAAAAACAATAGGCCTTAGATAAGGTGAGATTAATCGTATAGGAGGAAAACTACCCCTTCCTTATCCCAGTCTCCACCTCAAGGTCAAAGAAATTTTGTAGGGTACTCATTCGATCCTGAATCAGTGTTACATAGCAATTTTCTTTCACTAAGTTGTTTATTTTTTCAAAACCCGTTTATTAACTTATGGTTACTTTGGGCTCTTGTTCGCTATTTACTATGTTGCAGCTACCGCTGCAACCATGACTCCTGTTTTTGCTATTGCGATTTTTCAGTCGTAATACTGCGAGTCATAATGTGAGATTAATCAGATAGGAGGAAAACTGCCCCTTCCTTATCCCCATCTCCACCTCAAGGTCACAGAAACTTTGGAGGGTGCACATTCGATCATAAAATGAGAGTCCTTTTATTATAGGTGGAAAATGACTGGAGACCAACCAGACGCAGGGAGTATTTTTGGTGAGGGGAAGAGGGTAAACGCCGGTCCTACCCATTTTGTACTTTCTTTTTGATTGCTCGATTTTACGTCTGCTCAATTTTGCGTCTTTTAAGAAATTATCGGTTGACACAATGCCCAAAACCCAAAATCTGCTTGTGTTTCCTACTTTTACCTCTTCAAATTTTTTACCTATTTCTCATTTATTGGTATTTTTTCCTACCAAAATTGACTTGGCATTATTTTTGATATTCTCAATATTAATCTAAGCTATTGCAGAATGACTCGATAATCTACTGACAACATTATTCAAGCTATTTATTTTCGACTTCTTGAAAATATGGACTATTGACTAAAACGAACATATTGACTAAAACGAATCTCTACCATAACGACTTTGTGACTAACAGAAAGAACAACAACATGGAATGTGTTCTACCATATGCTGGACTGAAGAATTTGGGAAATTCATGCTACATCAACGCTGCTTTACAGGTAAAATATTCATTTCATTAAAATATTAGCCGTTTTGAAATTTTACCCCCATTTCATTATTCCCAGCCTTTCTAGTCAGAAATGGCACCCAAAATATGAAAACAGTTCTGTTGGAGAATTCAGGTAATTCTTCCTAAAATTTTGGAAATGAAAATAAACTCAGTTTATAATACCATCTATCGTACCTACACGAGGAATGATCTTTTTTGGAAATTTCGATTCATTTCTAAGTGATGAGTGTCTTTTCGATTTTTTATGTAACTCTCTAAGTCTGAAGGCACATTTCTGTCGAACTAGCAAAATTTTTCACTAGTATATTGATATGCAAACCTGTCCACTTAGTTAACCTTTTGTTTCAAAGCTTCGTGCCTGGAGCTACTTTCTGAAGTAAACTAAAAAATAAAACTAATTAACTAATTTTTGAATTTTCAGGTATTTTGTTAGTTTGAATGAAAAGATTAAAATTATTGCTCAGATATCATAAATATTTTTGCAGTTTACATAATAACTTTAGCGATTCTAAACTGAAAAATAAAACATATTAAAAAATTGAATTTTTTGGTCTGAAAATACATAGTAAATCCCACATCGGGTAGTTAGAACCTAACCAAAAATAAAACTAATTTTATCGTTTTAAGGTATTTTTCTAGCTTGAATTGAAATATTCGAACTATTGCTCCGATATCATGGATATTTTTGCAGTTTACACAAGCTGCAAAGAACGCACAGGCTGATCTTTGTAAATTGAGAAAAATTTTATGAATGTTTTACCGGGATTACGAAAAATATTCAAAATTAAAGATTAAAATAATCTCTGAAAGAATGGATTTTGTTGAAAAGTCAGCTAGAGATGCTTTCGCAAAACTTCATATTAATATCCAAAAGAAATTTTGCATGTTTAGTGAAAAGCTTCCAAGGTATGGACCGACAACTGTGGAACAGTTTACAGATGTAATGGGAAATCTTATACATCACTGTGAATATATGGAGGCATAATCGTCCTTTACTTAGTTTCAGCTTAAATTCGATGATCGAGCCTTTATCTAATACTAACTACATCCAGAGACTATGACGTCATTGATCAATATTGTATCTAAAAAATTAACTTTTTCGTAAAAATAAATAATTTAAAAAAAATAAAGTACAAATAGCACTAGATCTAGAGATTTCCTTTAAAATGAGCTATTGAACAACTCTCTACGATGTTCCAGTGCCAAGCTATCTCTGGAAACAAAAGAATAAAAAAAATATGCCGTTTGTGGAGAATAACGTAAATTGAGAAACATTTTACGCATGTTTTACCAGGATCATGAAAAGTATTCAAAATTACAGATTAAAATTCTCTTTGAAAGAGCGGATGCTGTTGAAAAGTCAGCTAGAAATGCTTTCGCAAAACTTCATAGTAATATCCAAAAGAAATGTTGCATGTTTAGTGAAAAGCTTCCAAGGTATGGACCGGCAACTGTGGAACAGTTTACAGTTGTAATGGGAAATACTAAACATCACTGTGAATATATGGAGGCATAATTGTCCTTTAATTAGTTTCAGCTTTATTCGATGATTGAGCTTTTATGTACTAACTACATCAAACGACTATGAAGTCATTGATCAATATTGTATTTAAAAAATTAAGTTTTTTGTAAAAAATTGATTCTATTAAAAAAAAAATTAAGTACACATCACACTAGATCTAGATATTTCCTTTAAAATGAGCCATTGAACAACTCTCTACGATGTTCCAGTGCCAAGCTATCTGTGGAAGAGAAAGAAGAAAGAAAAAAGATACCGATTAGTAGGAATCCGGTAATAGCTCTCGCTTTTCTTGATTTTCAAGCCAATATATTTTCCTTGCTGTTCAAGCCAAATGACAGAAAGTTGCTTATACAGGGGTTTCAGACATAGCGGTTCTAATGGTGCACTTTTTGTTTTGACCTGACTTTTTTTTAGGAGTTATGGGTTTTTATGTTTCTTTACATTGGACGTGATCGTCTCTTACTAAGTTGCTAGCTACCGCTTCAACCCGGATGAAAACTAAAATAAAATAAAAATTATTTTGTTTACTTTTACGTCACGTCACTCATTATGTTATATATGGCTATTAGTACACAATCGGTATTAGATATTAAGTCATTTCACTTTTTATGTCATATATGGTTATGATTACTTAAAAAATCAATTTACTGTAAATTCTGATAGTCAAGCCAAAGGACGGTAAGTTTGCTATGTAGAAGTTTTGGACAAGGCGGTTCTAATAGTGTACTTATTGTTTTGATCTGTATCTTTTTTCAGGAAGTATGGGTAACTTTAGTTTCTACTATGGGGCGTGATCGTCTCTTACTAGGTTGCTAGCTACCGCTGCAACCCGGATTTGTGGACAAATTTATTCTGTTTTAAAAATAATATGTTTTAGTTACAAAAGGATCTTAACCCAATTAATTTTCTTTAAAATGAGCCATTGAACAACTCTCTAGAATGTTCCAGTTCCAAGCTATCTGTGGAAAAAGAAGAAGAAAGAAAAAAAGATACCGTTTAGGCAGAGTACTGTAGTAGCTGCCACTTTTCTTGATTTTCAAGCCAATATATTTCCCTTGGTGTTCAAGCCAATGACAGAAAGTCTCCTATACAGGTTTCAGACATGGCGGTTCTAATGGTGTACTTTTTGTTTTGATCTGACTTTTTTTTAGAAGTTGTGGGTTTTATATTTCTTAACATTGACGTGATCGTCTCGTACTACGTTGCTGGCTACCACTGCAACCCAGATGAACAACTCTCTACGATGTTCCAGTGCCAAGCTAATATGGCATATAAAATTTTAATATAGCTTTACCACGAACTGTTTGATTGTTTCAAAAATCAAATATCTTTGAAAAGACAGCAGCATGAAAAGACATCAAAAATGCAGTTTTTAGTGAATAATTTGTTTTAGTTACAAAAGGGTCTGTGGAAAAGAAAGAAGAAAGAAAAAAAAGATTCCGTTTAGGCAGAATGCTGTAGTAGCTGCCACTTTTCTTGATTTTCATGCCAATTTATTTCCCTTGCTGTTCAAGCCAAGTGACAGAAAGTTTTCTATACAGGGGTTATAGACATGGCAGTTCTAATGGTGTACTGGTTTTTCTATCTGACTTTTTTTTTAGGAGTTATGGGTTTTATATTTATTAACATTGGACGTGACCATCTCTTACTAGGCTAGCTAGCGCTGCAACCCGGATATTACTTCATATATGGTTACTACCTAAGATTATGACGTCATTTATTAATATTGGCCATACAAATGCAGTTTTTAGTGGAATAATTGTTTTACTTTAAAATAAAAAAAATGAATTTCAAATGGCACTAAATCTAATAATTTCTTTTAAAATGAGCCATTGAAAAAACTCTCTACGATGTTCCAGTGCAAAGCTATCTGCGGAAAAGAAGAAAAAAGAAAAAAGAAAAAAAGATACGCTTGGGCAGAATGCTGTAGTAGCTATCACTTTTCTTGATTTTCAAGCCAATATATATCCCTTGCTGTTAAAGTCAAATGACAGAAAGTTTCCTAAATAGAGTTTTTGGACAAGGAAGTTCAAATGGTATACTCTTTGTTTTGATCTGACTTTTTTCTTAGGAGTTTTGGGTTTTTATATTTATTAACATTGGAGTGATCGTCTCTTACAAGGTTGCTAGCTACCTCTGCAACCCGGATATACTTAGAAACGCAATACGTATTTGGGAACTTTATAATGAGGGCTACAAATCTCTTTGTAATTGCGGCCACGTATTTTGTCAATGCATTTGAGGGTTTTTTTAAGTAGTAGCTTGAACCCCTGGAACTTTGGAGAAATAGCAAGATTTTGTAGAATGGATTCAACTTCTCGTCTAGAAAAGTTTTGCATATCTATCACTCCTACAATTTCCATAAACGCCACTGAATTTTTTTTCAGAGTCTTTGGATAGCCGACTGTAAAGTGTCTTTAAAAAACCTTGAAATCTAGTAAATTCGTTGTTTTTTAAAGCAGCACAACAATATTTAGCTAATTCTACAAAATCCTGAGCAATAAAATTGGCAACAAACTGGGGAACTTTTTCCCCTTCCGCAATCTTACGAGCAATCTCTCTTACAATTAACTTTTTCTCATTCTGGTTTCCATAAGTGAAAACACTTTCAAAAATTGTTAAATCTTGCTTGACAAAATAACTTTGGAGCAAATATTGATTAATTTCCTCTTTAATAGTTAAAAAGTTGTACTTTTTCTACAATATATGTAAATGAATCTCTGTTTGCTGTTTCAGAACAAGAAACCTTCCAGAAACCTTTTTCGAAACCATCTTTATAGTAATCGATAATACTTTTCATAGTTTCAAAGTTCAAATCATGGGCTAGAACAAGATTGGTTTCTTTTTCAAGCATGTCTGCTTCTAGCATGACCTTGAAGACATCACTAACAGCTATTAAAAGGGAGTTCTCGAATTTAACATCACCACCATCACATTGAATAGTAATCACAGGGCTTTCTTCCATATTGAAATTGGTCAAAATTTGTGTAAGGCCAGAAACTCAACTCATTTCTGAAACAGAATTTGTCTTACTCTCTTTGTCTTGTGCCTTATGTTTGAAGACTTTTTTTCTTTTCTTTCTTTATTTATTTCTTTCTTTCTGTTTAATTTTTTATTGCTTAAATCGAACGATTTTTCTGTAGCATTCAATAATAAGGTAGTCATATTTAATTAAACCTCACCTCGGTTAAAGGATGTTTAGTTCTCGTATCAAGTAAGAAAAACCTAAGAAAAAATAGAATTAAGTTAAAAATTTTCTGGTATTTTTCTAGTTTAAATTAAAAGATTAAAATTACTGATCAAATACCATAAATATTTTTGCAGTTTATAACCTTAGCGATTCTGAACTAAAAATTAAAATAAATAAAAATTGATTTTTTTCAATTTTTACATCACGTCACTCATCACGTCATATATGGTAATTAGTACACAATTGGTGTTATATATTACGCCATGTCACTATATAGATCGTATATAGTTATTAGTAGACAATCAGTATATTCGTTCTTTATTACAAAATTACTATGGGACGTGATTGTCTCTAATCAGGTTTCTAGCTACCACTGCAACCTGGATTGTATCGGCAGCTAGCTAATTTTACTGTAGTCTAGATTTCGTTTTTATTATATTACCACTGGAAACCGGACTACAAACAGGAAAAAGCCTATGGCTTTTTTTGGAATAGCAAGAGACGATCTTCAGAAAATGAGGCATCAAACTAAGCCCGATATCTGCCATGGTTTGTTCTTTATTGTGTCTCAGCCATCTCTATCGCTACTACAGCTCCAACCTGGATTAGTTTAATTGTCCGTTATTTACATTTTGGGATCGTTGTGATGTTTGATGTTGTGTGTCTTCTAGTGACATATGTCGTCACGCTTTATATTTCGTCCAAAAATTTCATTGCCTCGGACATTCTTCAGGCTTTTTGCTTTAGCTGTTCCAATTTATTGGAAATAAAATGTAACCTGACGTCATATATAGCCTACCAAAGACATCATTTTCTTTTCTCTGTTGGATCAATTACTATGAGATAGACTTTGGTCCTTATTGTAAATAAATCTTTGAAAAGACTGCAGTATTAAAAGACATCAAAAATGTAGTTTTTAGTGAAAAAATTTATTCTCTCTTAGAAATAATTTATTTTAGTTACAAAAGATTTTTAACCCAATTAATGTCCTTTAAAATGAGCCATTGAACAACTCTCTACGATGTTCCAGTGCCAAGCTATCTGTGGAAAAGAAAAAAGAAAAAAAGAAAAAAATATCTCGTTTAGGCAGAATGTTGTAGTAGCTGCCACTTTTCTTGATTTTCAAGCCAATATATTTTCCTTGCTGTTCCAGCCAAGGGACAGAAAGTTTCCTATACAGGGGTTTTGGACAAGTCGATTCTAATGGTGTATATTTTGTTTCGATCTGACTCCGTTTTTTAGGATTTATGGGTTTTATATTTCTTAACATTGGACGTGATCGTCTCTTACTAGGTTGCTAGCTACCGCTGCAACCCGGAAAACGGGGAAAACACACCCCAAAAAGCATAGAATCCTAATGAAAATCACAACATTGGTTTCAACGTATCATTGATCCTAACTGTAGGGGGTTTCAGGCTCCTATCTGCAAAATGTGGAATTTGGTATTTTTTGCCAGAAAAAAGATTACGGATGCGTGTTTATTTGTTTGTTTTTTATTTTTTGTTTTTCCCAGGTGTGATCGTATTGACCCAGTAGTCCTAAAATGTCACGAGAGGGCTCTTCCAAACGGAAATAAAAAGTTCTAGTGCCTTTTTAATCAAACAACAACAACAAAAAATAAAAATCGAATCACGTTTTACAAAAAAACTGCATCTTTGATGATTTTTCTTACTGCAGTCTTTTCAAAGATATTTGATTTTTGAAACAATCAAAATTACATTAAAGGGTGAACTATAGTTAATAGTGACTGAAATTTTTCAAACAGTTTGTGGTAATGAACCGAATAGTAAGAGTGACTCGTCTCAATATTAACTGAAACTCTAAAACTCGGGTACTTAGAACCTAACCAAAAATAAAACTAATTTTAACATTTTAAGGTATTTTTCTAGCTTGAATTGAAATATTCAAACTATTACTCGGATACCATGGATATTTTTGCAGTTTACACCAGCTGCTAAGAACGCACAGGCTGATCTTTGTAAATTGAGAAAAATGTTACGAATGTTTTACCGGGATTACGAAAAATATTCAAAACTAAAGATTAAAATTATCTCTGAAAGAATGGATTTTGTTGAAAAGTCAGCTAGAGATGCTTTCGCAAAACTTCATAGTAATATCCAAAAGAAATGCTGTATGTTTAGTAGAAAGCTTCCAAGGTATGGACCGGCAACTGTGGAACAGTTTACAGATGTAATGGGAAATCTTATACATCACTGTGAATATATGGAGGCATAATTGTCCTTTACTTAGTTTCAGCTTAAATTTGATGATCGAGCCTTTATGTACTAACTACATCCATCGACTATGACGTCATTGATCAATATTGTATCTAAAAAATTAAGTTTTTTGTAAAAAATAATTAATTTAAAAAAAAAACTAAGTACAAATAGCACTAGATCTAGAGATTTCCTTTAAAATGAGCCATTGAACAACTCTCTAAGATATTCAAGTGCCAAGCTATCTGTGGAAAAGAAGAAGAAGAAAGAAAAAAAATATCCCGTTTATGGAGAATAACGTGGTTAAAGTCAATTTTCTTGATTTTCAAGCCAATATATTTTCTTTGTTATTCAAGCCAAAGGGCGGTAAGTTTCCTTTATAGGCGTTTCGGACAAGGTGGTTCTAATGGTGTACTTTTTATTTTGATCTGACTCTTTTTTTAGGAGTTAGGGGTTTTTATATTTCTTAACATTGGACGTGATCATCTCTTACTAGGTTGCTACCTACCGCTGCAACCCAGATATATTTCTTAACATTGGACGTGATCGTCTCTTACTAGGTTGCTAGCTACCACTGCAACCCGGATAATATCCAAAAGAAATGTTGCATGTTTAGTGAAAAGCTTCCAAGGTATGGACCGGCAACCGTAGAAAAGTTTACAGATGTAATGGGAAATCTTATAAATCACTGTGAATATATGGAGGCATAATTGTCCTTTACTTAGTTTCAGCTTAAATTCGATGATCGAGCCTTTATGTAATACTAACTACATCCAACGACTATGACGTCATTGATCAATATTGTATATAAAAAATTAAGTTTTTGTAAAAAATAATTAATATAAAAAAAAATTAAGTACAAATAGCACTAGATCTAGAGATTTCCTTTAAAATGAGCCATTGAACAACTCTCTACGATGTTCCAGTGCCAAGCTATATGTGGAAAAGAAGAAGAAGAAGAAAGAAAAAAATATCCCGTTTGTGGAGAATAACGTGGTAAAGTCAATTTTCTTGATTTTCAAGCCAATATAGTTTCTTTGTTATTCAAGCCAAAGGGCAATAAGTTTTTTTATAAGGGTTTCAGACAAGGCGGTTCTAATTGTGTACTTTTTGTTTTGATCTGACTGTTTTTTAGGAGTTAGGGGTTTTTATATTTCTTAACATTGCACGTGATCGTCTCTTACTAGGTTCCTACCTACCGCTGCAACCCGGATATATTTCTTAACATTGGACGTGATCGTCTCTTACTAGGTTGCTAGCTACCACTGCAACCCGGATAATATCCAAAAGAAATGTTGCATGTTTAGTGAAAAGCTTCCAAGGTATGGACCGGCAACCGTAGAACAGTTTATAGATGTAATGGGAAATCCTTTAAATCACTGTGAATATATGGAGGCATAATTGTCCTTTACTTAGTTTCAGCTTAAATTTGATGATCGAGCCTTTATGTAATACTAACTACATCCAACGACTATGACGTCATTGATCAATATTGCATATAAAAAATTAGGTTTGTATAAAAAATAATTAATATAAAAAAAAATTAAGTACAAATAGCACTAGATCTAGAGATTTCCTTTAAAATGAGCCATTGAACAACTCTCTACGATGTTCCAGTGCCAAGCTATATGTGGAAAAGAAGAAGAAGAAGAAAAAAAAATATCCCGTTTGTGGAGAATATCGTGGTTAAAGTCAATTTTCTTGATTTTCAAGCCAATATAGTTTCTTTGTTATTCAAGCCAAAGGGCACTAAGTTTCCTTTATAAGGGTTTCGGACAAGGCGGTTCTAATGGTGTACTTTTTGTTTTGATCTGACTCTTTTTTTAGGAGTTAGGGGTTTTTATATTTCTTAAAATTGGACGTGATCGTCTCTTACTAGGTTGCTAGCTACCGCTGCAACCCGGATAATATCCAAAAGAAATGTTGCATGTTTAGTGAACAGTTTCCAAGGTACGGACCGGCAACTGTGGAACAGTTTACAGATGTAATGGGAAATCTTATACATCACTGTGAATATATGGAGGCATAATTGTCCTTTACTTAGTTTCAGCTTAAATTCGATGATCGAGCCCTTATGTAATACTAACTACATCCAACGACTATGTCGTCATTGAGCAATATTGTATATAAAAAATTAAGTTTTTCGTAAAAAATAATTAATTTAAAAAAAAAATTAAGTAGAAATAGCACTAGATCTAGACATTTCCTTTAAAATTAGTCATTAAACAACTCTCTACGATGTTCCATTTTCCAAGCTATCTGTGAAAAAGACGAAAAAGACGAAAGAAAAAATATCCCGTTTGTGGAGAATAACGTGGTTAAAGTCAATTTTCTTGATTTTCAAGCCAATATATTTTCTTTGTTATTCAAGCCAAAGGGCGGTAAGTTTCCTTTATAGGAGTTTCTGACAAGGCGGTTCTAATGGTTTTTGTTTTGATCTGACTCTTTTTTTAGGATTTAGGGGTTTTTATATTTATTAACATTGGACGTGATCGTATCTGACTAGGTTGCTAGCTACCGCTGCAACCCGGATAATATCCAAAAGTAATGTTGCATGTTTAGTGAAAAGCTTCCAAGGTATGGACCGGCAACTGTGGAACAGTTTACAGATGTAATGGGAAATCTTATACATCACTGTGAATATATGGAGGCATAATTGTCCTTTACTTAGTTTCAGCTTAAATTCGATGATCGAACCTTTTTTTAATACTAAATACATCCAACGACTATGACGTCATTGATCAATATTGTATTTAAAAAATAAAGTTTTTCGTAAAAAATAATTAATTAAAAAAAAATTAAGTACAAATAGCACTAGATCTAGAGATTTCCTTTAAAATGAGCCAATGAACAACTCTCTACGATGTTCCAGTGCCAAGTTATCTGTGGAAAAGAAGAAGAAGAAGAAAGAAAAAAATATCCCGTTTGTGGACAATAACGTGGTTAAAGTCAATTTTCTTGATTTTCAAGGCAATATATTTTCTTTGTTATTCAAGCCAAAGGGCGGTAAGTTTCCTTTGTAGGGGTTTCGGACAAGGCTGTTCTAATGGTTTACTTTATGTCTTGATCTGACTCTTTTCTTAGGAGTTACTGGTTTTTATATTTCTTAACATTGGACGTGATCGTCTCTTACTAGGTTGCTACCTACCGCTGCAACCCGGATATATTTCTTAACATTGGACGTGATCGTCTCTTACTAGGTTGCTAGCTACCTATGCAATCCGGATCACATACATAGTTATGAGAGGCAGTGTGGCCGAGCGGTCCAAGGCACTGGTGTTCGCCACCAGTCTCTTCGGAGTCGTGGGTTCAAATGTTACCGCTGGTATACGATTATGATTTATGTGCAAAAATCAAATGTATTTGAAAAGACTGCAGTATGAAAAGACATCAAAAATGCAGTTTTTAGTGGAAAAATTTATTCTCTTTTAGAAATAATTTATTCTAGTTACAAAAGATTTTCAACCCAATTAATTTCCTTTAAAATGAGCCATTGAACATTTCTCTACGATGTTCCAGTGCCAAGCTATCTGTGGAAAAGAAAGAAAGAAGAAAGACAAACATATGCCGTTTAGGCAGAATGTTGTAGTAGCCGCCACTTTTCATGATTTTTAAGCCAATATATTTCCCTTGCTATTCAAGCCAAGGGAGAGAAAGTTTCTTATGTAGGGGTTTCTGACAAGGCGGTTCTAATGGTGTACTTTTTGTTTTGATCTGACTTTTTTTATAGGAGTTATGTGTTTTATATTTCTTAACATTGGAAGTGATCGTCTCTTACTAAGTTGCTAGCTACCGCTGCAACCCGGCTGATCATCTCTTACTAGGTTGCTAGCTATCACTGCAACCCAGATTTTGGAACACTTATGTGAAGTGCTATAATAATTCAGTTACTATGGACTACAGTTTGTTCTTTAATGTAATTAATTTAAAAAAAACTTTCCAGAAAATAAGTTTTTCAAAGAACAGTAAAGGCCATTTTAAACTTAAGCTCAGTTGATACGAATACCTGTTATTCAAACTCAAAACGACCAGAAATTACAATTAAAGAATAAATGAAACCCAAAATGAACAGAAATTAAATAAACAATCATAGCAAAAAACATACAACAAGTAATAATATAAATGAATAAATAGATCTTAAAGCGAGTAATGCTTAGATTGAATATGAAAATCAAGCTTAAAACGAAAAAAAATGTTTTGCTATTAAAGTATAAATGAAACTTAAAACGAACAGAAATTAAATAAACAATCAATGCGAACAAACATACAATATATATTAATGTAAATGAATAATTAAATCTTAAAACGAGATAAACATAAAAATAATATGCAAATCAAGTTTGAATCGAATAAAATAACTACAAACAAGAGTTTGGGTATCGCCTCACTGCCGAAGCCTAAAACCTACTGCGTCATTTGCGCTTTACTGAAAACAATTCTTTGAAATGTTTTCAATTTTGTAACTTCAAAAAATCAAAAATTAATTAAGATTTTAGGGAATAAATATCAGCATATATATATTAAATTTACAATGCACATTTTTTTTCAGTAAACTCATTTTAATTTTTTTTTCTGTAAAGTACAAATTATATTCTGGCTTTTAGAAAACATAGGGTTTTTGAACTCTACTCATATTCACTTATTCTCATTTTGAGTTTGACCCTAATATTTATTTTCATTTTTGTTCGTTTTGGGTTCCATATATTTATTGATACTGATTTGGGGTAGTTGTTTGCTTGGTAGATTATATGATAGTCCGGACGCCAGGTGTTGAAAATGTGAATCATACCAGGACGAAATGGGGCTGCTATGAGAATTAGCCTACCCTCCACCCCTAAATTGACCATGCGGATTCAAAAATACCAATGGCACTTTCTTGCGAGTGGTGGAACACTCCGAAACTTGACATTTTATTATATTTTGGTGTTTCATGCAAGTAAATGCATGTTCCACAAAGTTTGAGGTGCAGTTTTCCGCTGAATGTTTTCATGACAAACTAACACGATGAGTTAGAAAAAATGGCAGAGTTAAAAAAATGGCAAAACTATATGAGTCTTGAACAGTCTTACAAAGTATAAACAAAATCAAATTGAATATTAGATATATGATGATATTAATTGTTGAAAGATCCATCAGTTCAAGATTTTTTTTCACTGTAATTTTTATTTTCATTTTCAATGCTGTAAAAACTGGAAAATAATAAATTTGTAATACGAGTAATTCATTTTCAGTGAAGCACCAATGACGCAGAAGGCTTTAGGTTTTTACAGTTAAAGAAGGGGGCAGTATCCAAATTTTGCTGTAGTGAAACTATATTTGCCATGACCAATCTTGAAAAGAACTAACAAATCAAACTGAATATTTGATGCATAATCATATTAATTGCTAAAAGCTCATCAGTTAAAAATTTTACTGTAATTTTAATATTTATTTTAAATATTAAGTACAAAAGAAAACATTTGTAATATAATTCGTTTTCAGTGAAGCACCAATGACGGAGTAGGTTTTATGCTTCTGCAGTGAGGCGATACCCAAACTCTTGTTTGTAGTTATTTTTATTCGATTCGAACTTGATTTGCATATTGTTTTTAATTTTCACTCGTTTTAAGATTTATTCATTCATTTACATTAATATATATTGTATGTTTGTTCACATTGATTGTTTATTTAATTTCTGTTCGTTTTAAGTTTCATTTATACTTTAATAGCCAAAAATTTGTTTTCGTTTGAAGCTTGATTTTCATATTCAATCTAAGTATTACTCGCTTTAAGATGTATTTATTCATTTATATTATTACTTGTTGTATGTTTTTGCTAAGATTGTTTATTTAATTTCTGTTCGTTTTGGGTTTCATTTCATCTTTAATTGTAATTTCTGGTCGTTTTGAGTTTGAATTTTAACAGGTATTCGTATCAACTGAGCTAAAAGTTTAAAATGACCTTTACTTTTCTTTGAAAAACTAATTTTTTGGAAAGTTTTTTTTAATTAATTTTTGTTCGTTTTTGATTGCAAAAAGTTTCAAGTTTTTATGGCATGGAGGGGGGGGGGGTACTTAATGTCCTATTATTATTGACTTTAAAAAACAGATCTAGAACTTTCAATTTAAATCGAATGAGGGTTTTTACAACGTCTATACGATTACCTCTTTGATAAAAACCTTATATATGAACAATAGACAGCTTGCATAACTTGTGGATAGTGATTGACAACAATGAATGAATTGAAAAAATAGCTCCAATAAGGGTGTTTAGACGATTTCACTTGCTGACACAGAGGGATTATGACTCTTTGGAATTGACCTTAATAGGATTTTGTTTGTCAAAGCAATTTTGCATCTATCATAGAGTATGTATTTTAGGCTTATAGTTGGATAATTATAATAGATTTCCTATGTGTTCTTTCCATACAAAACCCCTTCCCATAAGTTATAAACCCATCTTAATAAATTATGCCCCAGGGTATAACTTACAACGCCTACCCCTGGGCCCTGGTGGGCTGTGTTGACACCGAAGTTTTTTGTTATCAGAACTTTGAACTATTTTTAACAAAATGTCTATCTCAAAATTCTAATCTGATACATTCAGGGCGTGGAGGAGGGGGGGGGCTAGTTACCCTCCAATCTCTTTTGACTCTTAAAAAGTGAACAAGAACTTTCAATTTTCAGTCAAATGAGCCGTCTCTAAAGTTTATACGAGCATCCCTTCCATAAGAAATAATGGGAAGCATTCGGAGAATCCTTAAATTAAAACCCTTGCCCTGAGGGCTGTGGGGGAGTTGTCATCCTCAAAGACCTAATTTCCAGAACTTAAAACTATGTTTAATTAAATGGCTGTCTCAAAATTTTGATTGGATGTGTTTGGGAAAAAGGTGGGCTTGAGAGAAGGGTTAGTTGCCCTCAAATCACTTTCGACTATTAAAAAGGGCACTAGCCCTTTGAATTTCCAATCGAATGAGACTTTTCTGAAGTTTCTACGACACCGCCTTCTTTAAAAACCTTAGATGTCCCCAGGGTATAACTTAAAACCCTTGCCTTGAGGATTGTGGGGGAGTGTCCCCTGCCCTGGATCTTCCACTGCCTTACACTCTCTGTTTCTTTCCTTGTTAGGAAGGAGAGCAGATGCCTAATATGTGTGTGTTAATACCAAAACATTTTAACTCTCATTCGACCTTCAGGTATAAACGGAATTAGTTCAAAGAAACGGGTGGGGAAAAGGGCGTGTGGGAGGAGGGGGTATTTGCCCTTCGATCAATTTTGACTCTTAAGAGCTGGACTAGAACTTCCAAGTTCCAATCAAATGAGCCCTCTCTGAAGTTTATACGAGAATACCTTCCGGCCCGTAGATCCAGTGGGGGTTTTGTCAAGGCCGGAGTTTTGTTACTTAAACTTTCAACTATTTTGAACAAAATTGTATTTTTAACACTTTCATATAAAGCTGCTCTGGGGGGAAAGTAATAAAAAATATTGAAGCTGTATAAGATTTATTCATTTATTTATGTTTGCAACGGTTATCTATATGTTTGTAAGATAGTTAATTTTAAATTCTGTTCATTCGGGGTTTTGTTTATTCTTTAACAGTAATTTCTGGTCTTTTTGAGTTTTAAGTATAAAAGGAATTAATTTCTGCTGGTCCTGAGTTCAATATGGCTCTTCACTCTTCTGAGAAAACTTATTTTTATGTACGGTTTTTTTAAAATTAATAATAATAAAACATTGAAGCCTTATGACCTTTGCTATACACAGCTTAATTTAAATGCCTCTGAAAAATCAAACCTGACTTTTTCACGCAACAATGAATGGATTTTGCTAGGTTATTCCATTTGTTGATGCAGAAAGAACAGCATCATTTTGATTAGACAATTTTTCGGATTTTTTGTGCCACAATAATTTAGCATTTATCGCAATAATTTAGCATTTAACCTTATTTTAAGTATGGCTGTAATTTTTAGTATTTTATAATAGATTTACTATGTATTCTTCCCATACAAAACTTTACCTTATTAAAGTCTTTGGCGTGGGGGCAGTGTAGTTGGCACAAAGAAGAAAACTTTAGCGTAGACAGTAGGAGCGGGGGCGGGGGAGGTTGGAGACTAATCCAATACGGGGCGGAACTTCACTGATCTCCTCCGTTCCCGATTTAGGAGATTCGAGAGACTCTTTGGGCTGTAGAATGTCGGACCGTTTGAGTTGTGGAAGTTGTACTCAAAAATACTTTATATTTTTAGTTATTGCAGGGTTGCTTTCATAGATTGTGGAATGGTGAGCCCCCTGGCTCATGATTTGGATGAGCCTCAACTCATAATATGCAATTTTGATTAATTGTTCCGTGTTACATGCATATATTATTGTATATATGTTATTTTGAGCTATACTTTTATCGCATTGCGTTCCTTTTTAAGCCTTGAGATAAAAACTAAAACCTTAGCGTAAACATTGGTGGGGGGGAGGTCTCCCCCCTCACATGCGTTCGTAGTGCTAGCTACTGCTGGCACCAATATTCGTGGTGTTTAGTTACCAGTGTTATACCGGTAGGCCACAACACCACTGGCGTGGTAATATAAGGGTGTCACCACTTATTGGAGGGGAAAGCCCCAAATTATAATGCTATGCCCGTTTCTACCACACCGGTTCTGCAAATATCGGGTTTGGTACTACCCTATTTACAGTATACCCTGTCCCAGGGTTTTATAACGCGATCGAGTGGTCAAATAGCCACTTTCTAAAACCAAATGTACCCGCCTTGGGTTACGGCTAGAAAATCTCTTAACTCTCTCCTTGGTGGTAACAAACCTCCCTGTCAATATAATAATGACGGTACCTCGTAGCTCTATTCCTACCCTGCCTGGGTTACGGAAAATAGTACATAGTTTGTAGAAAATACCTTACTTGTATTCTTCCAAAAGGGTCACATATAACAACAGAAATATCCTTCCCCAAACGGGGTCAAAACGCAGACTAAAAAATAATAATCTTTACAGCACTGTCCGTAGGGGTGGACCGTCACTTGGCCCACCCAATCAGCTACATTCCCATTCAAACCCAATTTTATCTCTTAGATTTATCTTTCAATGACTCCCAAACCAGGAAGTACGAAAATAGAACTTAGTTCAAAGCTTACATATTGCAAAACCACTATAGCTTAGTAACAGAATTTAACCTGTCTTTTGAAATTATACTATAAGCAAATGTAATTAAGAAAACGAAAACAGGTCATTTATCTGAAAGGAAAAGAAACAGGGGTTGGAACCCCAACACCTCCCCCCGTAAGATAAATGACCGCCCAAGCGCTACCTTGGTCCACCCTTACAAACATAAACACATAACTTCAACTTTACAAAATATATTTGCCTTCTATCTTCCACCAGTGTCTGTGCTACTATTTCCAACGCTTGGCTCTGGATCGGTCGTCCTCGACACGTCTCTACTGTAGGACTACCATGGTCTAAATCGCATAGCATCCGCACTAAATTTTGAAAGTTGAAATCTTCAAGATTCGTAGATCATGATTGCGCGCAGCACAATCCAAAACAAAAATTTTCTCGCTGTCACGAATTTACATTTGAGAGAAGCAGAGAATCAGTTTCTGGCACATGTGATGATGCCAGCTATCGTGAAAGATTTGGTTGCACTAGCCTCTTAATTTCCATCTGTGGAGACAACCCTACATCTCAATCAAAAAGTGAATTGCCCATTGACATAATTTCAAATAATCTAAGGCCGAAAATGCAAAGGCCTGTGAAAACGATAAGGGTACTGGGAATGAAGTAAAATTTTGAGCGCACTATGAATTGCCTTTCTTCTGGGTTCCCTCCCCTGGAATAATTAAATGAAGAATATGCATTGATGCTAATTGAAAATAAAACTTCGATACTGAATATGGTTTTCTGAAAATAATTGTCGATTCCCATGAAGAATAACAGCTATGAATAGGGTTACTGGACAAGGGTTTGGGTGAAAAATGAAGTGACTGAGAGAGAGTATCCCCCAAGGACTCCAGATCAGAGAGGCAGCAAAATCTCGGTAAAGGGATCACAACTCGTCCGCCAGTGGTGCATTGAGGAAAAGGGCTATCTTTTGCGACTTCCCGCAGGGGATCTTCCCCAAGGGATTCCTCCCCCTTATAAAGGAATAAACCCTCTCTTGAGTTGATCAGACCAATATCGAACTCCTTCCCAAATTTTTCCAATCCGACTCGACATTCAATATCTCCCAACTTTCCCCCAACCCGTTGTAGGTCATTCATATTTAT
The DNA here is from genome assembly GCF_049724085.1 of Artemia sp. Qi Xiang Cuo. NCBI lineage: Eukaryota > Metazoa > Arthropoda > Branchiopoda > Anostraca > Artemiidae > Artemia > Artemia sp. Qi Xiang Cuo. The sequence continues at coordinate 73,054,044 of NC_142797.1, read as the reverse complement.
CTCGTAACCATCTTGTTTTATTCCTCATGGGTCTTTGACCTCTTTCTCCTTCTTATTATTTATGTTTTCAAGGCACATCCCATCCAATATTTTATTTTTCTTCCTATTATTTATGTTTTCAAGGCACAACCCATCCAACATTCTTTTATTTTTCGCCACTGCAGGCTGAATCTCCAAATTTTATCTCTTCTTTGCATTCCTCTTTTCGTCTCTACTTTTCTCATTTCTGTCATTCGCGCAAAGTAATGAATCATCGTTATCTCTGATTTGGACTTCAGTGTCCACGATCTTTGACTGCATTACTTCATTTTAGCTCCGTTTAATATCTTTTTCTCTCTTTTGGTCTTCTTTATTCTTACCGCCGAAACAAATAGTTCGTTATCAAATGGGAACCGAACTCCGACACTTGGTTTTTAATATTCTACCAAAATTTCTCGAACTTTCCGAGGAAAAGCGCGTACAACAAATTTCGTCTCCTTATTCTCTGGTACAATTCGCGCTTCATTTTGGCCTGTACTTGCTAGCGTCTCATATTCATTAAAAGTGTTCTCGAGTTTTCCATTTTCTGGAAATTTTCTCGAAAAATCATTCTCGCGCGTCTTATTTTCAATATTATGTTGTCTGTTTACTTCTGCATCCCATTTCTGTGGATTATCAATATTTCGAACATGCGTATCAAGTATTTTGTTTTTCCGACAGGGCGGCGTAGCCTCCCAATTTGTTTTATGGGCCGGTCCACCTTTCCCCATAGGCAACAAAGTATCATGTTTTCCCGTAAAAGTGTTTAATGTCTGGTAATTTTCTTTTTTGCGATTGATTCTTAGACAAATTATTATGGCTATCTGACAGCCTAGAAGTTAGTTGTGATAAAATCTCCCTTTCTGGAATTCCCCAGCGGGCTTCGATTAGGCCTATCATGGTTCTTTTAAACTCTTCCTTTTCTTCTCTAGCTATTCTTCCTTCATCCATAAACTTTAATATTCGTTGTGCCATATCTATTTGAGTGCTTTTTCGCGAGCTCTTGCTGGATCTCGATTCAACAATGTTCTTTCTACTCACCTTTTTCTATTCACCTTTTTAGGTCCGAACTAATGCTATAGCGTTACTTAAGTAAACAGCCATAAGGGTTCAAAAAATTAATACTTATTTATTTTGCCAGGGGCACTTTATGTGGAAGAGGTGGTCTCATAAACTTTGGAACAGGGTTCATTGAATTAAAAATTAAAATTTATAGTGCCCTTACACCAGGGGCGGATCCAGGATTTTTTAGGGGGAGGGGGGCTGCAAAATAGGTTGATCCGATAAACTTACATTTGGAGCAAGTTCAATTAACGCAATCTTGCGTTAATTAAGTAAATTACATTACTTTAGACTACGTTAAGGGGGGCGCCCCCTCTCCCCTCTCCTGGATCCGCCACTGCCTTACACTCTGTTTCTTTCCTTGTTAGGGAGGAGAGCAGATGCTTAATAGGTGTGTGCTAATACCAAAACATTCTAACTCTCATTGGGCTTTCAGGAATAAACTGAATTAGTTCAAAGGGAGGGGTGACGGGGGGAGGGGTTGCTATTTAATACCTCTTGACTCTCGCGAGTATTTCAGGTGTAGGCTATTTTTATGAAAGGAAAATTGGGAGATTTTACCATCGGCTATTTTGCTGGGGAAATTTTCCGCCGGTTTTGGGAAACTTCTGGGGGAGAGGGAGTTTAAAGACCTCTGTTACTGCTAAATAAACTAAAAATTTTCACTATTTTCGCTTCATTTTCTTAAATTCTGATTTTTGATTCTTATTGATTTCTTTGGACTAATTTACGGCGTATTTGACTACGATTTGAATGTAAAAACAATACAGTGATTTTTGGTATTTATTCAAGGATTTCGTTTAAAATACAAAATAAAGAGCGTTTCAATGACAAAATCTTATCTTATATCCAGTTTGGATCCGATTTATTGGTTTTACTTATATATGAACTCTGCGAAATCAAGGAAGATCAAGACACGCGTTATAGAGTATAGGCTATATATGATTTTTTGTTCTTTTGATTCTTCTGTTAAGATGGTGGGTAGATGCCAAGTTGTTTTTTTTTAATACAAAAACATTCTAACTCTAATTTCTTTTCTGGACAATAAAGAATTTTTTCAAAAGAAGGGGTGGGGGTGGCTGTTAAGGGCTACTCTACATCTACATCAATTTAATTCTGAATATAAATTCTGTAATAAAAACATAACATTTATTTCTTTTCAACATCATCTTATTTTTTTTTTTAATCATTTTCAGTATTTTTTCATTTTTGATTTTTCGGTCGAATAGTATGAACCTAAAATCCGAATGCACATGTTGGGCATTCCAGTCAGCACACGTAAAAAGAAGAAATCTAATAACGGGTCTTAATTTAAAATGTACAGTGGGTAACTAGGCTTAAAATAAAAAAAATGGCCGGTCTTAATTGGAAATTGAAACTCTTACTACTACTAGTGCCGTATCATGGATTTTAGCTCAGTGGAGGGGGTTAATTTTTTTTGTTAGGGGGGAGAGGTAAAATGGAAAATTCAACACAACGTCAAAACTGTATTTTTATCCATTTTTATTAAGTTTTAACGAGTCTGACAAACATTTCGCTTGGGAAAATTTAAACCTTTTAATCCTTTTCATGAAGACAGCCTTGACTACTACTACTAACAACTTCCCACAACACCAAGTCACCTGACATTACCCCAGCTACGCACACTCATCAAGAAATATATTGTTATTATTTAATTGTATAGAACAATTTTGGACTAAAATCAAGCCGATGGCCCAAAGATTTTTCTAAGAATTTCATTCAAAAAATCTACTAATGAGATGTATTACAAGCAGAATTTTAAAATAAATTTAAAAATTTTAGGCCAAAATTTGTTAATGATAGATAATCCTGTGTAAACTCAATTAAATAGTAGTTCTAATAGAGAAATATATACAGTTTATACATGCTTTTGTTTCCAAATGAATTTTTTTTGGTAATCATCAGTTTTTTTCTCAATGTCTATGTACATACAGCCAGTAACACTATCAAACAGATAGCAAAATTTTCAATAATGGAATTTGTTTCTATAGTGAGATGACATCTTAGTACTTTAAAGCATACAGCATACCATATTGCTATTATTTAACTGCATACAACAATTTTGGAGTAAAATCAAGCCTATGGCCCAAAGATTTTTTAAAGAATTTCATTAAAAAGATCTACTAAACTTGGATTTTGATCCGATAAACTTACGTTAGGAGCGAGTTTAATTAACGCAATCTTGCGTTAATTAAGTAAATTTCATTACTTTAGACTACGTTAGGGGGGCAACCCCCTCGCCCATCCCCTGAATCTGCCACTGCCTTATACTCTCTGTTTCTTTCCTTGTTAGGGAGGAGAGCAGATGCCTAATAGGTGTGTGTTAATACCAAAACATTCTAACTCTCATTGGGCCTTCAGGTGTAAACAGAAGCATGATGATGCAACACACTTGTCTTTTAAAAAGTTTACATATAGTACAATAAAGAACGACACCTAGCCCATGTTAACTGAAACATAAATAGGGATTATGTTTTTTCCATCAGTATCATGGCTGTAGAGATGGCTGAAACCTAGTTACATTAAAAGACGATCATTGGAATAACAAACAATTGTATACATTGGAATTAGCTAGCTACATGAATGTTTGAGACTCGTCTCTTACTATTTCAAAGAAGAAAAAGTCGTAGGCTTTTTCCTGTGTGTAATCAGTTTATTATCATAGGCAGCGCGCTAGCACTGTCTGAGTAAACAACGATGTGGGCACAATGTGTTTTTTTTCTTCTTCAGTCATCCGGGTTGCAGCGGTAGCTAGCAACCTAGTAAGAGACGATGACGTCCAATGTTAAGAAATATAAAAACCCATAGCTCCTAAAAAATTATAGTAAAGAACAAACTATAAACTATAGAAATTGAACTACAAAGCAAACCATTAGAATATCCCATTATTAGACTATAACCATTCGAATTCATAGTATGAAGAATGAGTCTAGTTAATTATCGTTTCTTACTAGGTTGCTAGCTAACGCTGCAACTCAGATATAGTTTTTATAAAGATTGACTAACGATGTAATAGTCGTAGGCTGTAGCCTGGTTGTCTCTTACTATTCCAGTTAAGAAAAAGCCATGGGGTTTTTCCTGTTTTACATTAAATCTAGGTTGCAGCGGTAGCTAGCAGACTAGTAAGAGACGATCACGTCCAATGTTAAGAAATATAAAAAACCCTAACTCCTGAAATCCAGTCAACACCAATAAAATCCTATCAGATCAAAACAAAAATTACACCATTAGAACCGCCTGGTCCGACCCCCCTATAAAAGATTACATAAAGGCTCGATCATCGAATTTAAGCTGAAGCTAAGTAAAGGACCATTATGCCTCCATATATTCACAGTGAGGTATAAGATTTCCCATTACATCTGCAAACTGTTCCACAGTTGCCGGTCCATCCCTTGGAAGCTTTTCACTAAACATGCAACATCTCTTTTGTATATTACTATGAAGTTTTCCGAAAGCAGGAGCTATGGGTTTTTTTATTTCTTAACATTGGACGTGATCGTCTCTTACTAGTCTTCCAGCTACCGCTGCACCACGGATATGTAATGAGTACTGTTAGTGATTCAATTACAAAGGGTTGATAATTAATTTAAAAAATTGATGACTATTATATTCTTAAAATCAGCATAAAATCCGAGTCTTTTGATGTACCTCTTTATCTTATAATTTCTTTTTTTAGTGTTTCGGTTACTATTGAGACTAGTTACTCTTACTATCAATTTTGTTAAAACGAAATACATGTTACGAACTAAAGGTTTTTTACAAGATAATTATTAAATTACACTGTGTGTTTTTATACGACTTTATACTTATGATTTATGGGATTCCGTAATTATTAGTATGGGCAATGAACATCTCTTACTAGGTTGCTAGTTACCACTGCAACCCGGATACCAACGTCCAGTTCTATATGTAAACTTGTCAAAAGACAAGTATGTTGCATTATCATGCTTATGATGATTTATTAAAATATTTCATGCTTATTAAGATCTGTTCTAATATTTCAGTTACTATTGGCTAGAGTCCGTTCTCTAAATATATCTTGTTGATTATACATACATAAATTAAAACTAATTATTATAAAATAGTCTTATCTATGATATAATTTGAAACAATTAAATTAAAAATTGTCAAATATTTTCATTAGACTAAGATTGTCAAAATCTATGTATGGGTATATACACAGTTTTCCGGAAAAATCAAATCAATGAATACCTTACTACAGCACAATGGATAAAAGTGTGCCTTATGATTGGAGGTTTACGGGTTCAAATCGGTCTGTATTAAGGGATTTGAGTAAAGATATTTAATTTCGTCATTTGAAGCTCTGTAGGAGTTCCCAATTTTTCTCTTGTGAAGACTATTCAAATTTTCACCAGTGCAAAACTCCTGTCTAATTTCATCAAGTGTATGAGCATAACTCTAATCCATCTTTTGTCTCACATTTATGCTTAGTTCCTCATACTCAAATAGATGCCAGAGGTTGAAAGTACCGACTGATCCGATTCTATTTTTTACTTCTAGTCACGTGAGAGGTATATAAGGAGGATTACCACTTGCTGGTCTTAATTGAAGAAAATCTCCCAAAAATACGCAGTTAGCATTACCCATTGGCAAATCAACTGCCATTATTTCTGATAGTCTTTAGTGAATGCAGGTTAAAAGAAGAGACGTAACCATACTAATTTCATCAATAATGAAAAGTCTTGTCTCCTTAAGTGTATTTCTCAAAGTAAGAAGTTTTTCAGTGGAGAGAGGTGTGTATTTTGTGGTGTTTACAATAAGGAACGAACTGTAACCCATATTATAATAAAGAACTAACTCTTGCCTATATTAACATGTATAGGCAACTTAACTATACTTAATTACTAGAATTATTTAGCTGCCTGATTCGTCTCTTACTATTCCAAATAAGAAAAAGCCATAGCCTTTTTCCTGTTTGTAATGTTCTTTGAAAAATGTTTTGCGTCAATCCGAGTGTCAGCGGTTTTATAGTAAAGAACGAACTCTAGACCATAGTAAAATTAGCGATAGATGTAATCTAGTAATTACATTAAGGGACGAAAATAAAGAATCGATCTGAAAAATACTCATAACATACAGCATCATAAACTGGAGTTGCTTAACAAGGTTTAATAATTTTTTATTAAAATCAGAATAAGCTCGAGCATGCGTAAGGATTGCTACTAAGATGTCTTGTGATCGTCTTGGTAGCAATCCTTACGCGTGCATTTACGCAGTCTGCCTAAACGGCATCTTTTTTTTCTTTTTTTATTCTACAGATGACTTGGCACTGGAACATTGTAGAGGATTTTTCAATGGCTCATTTTAAAGGAAACTAATGGGTTAAAAACCATTTGTAATTAAAACGAATTATTTTTAAATTAGAATATATTTTTTACGAAAACCTGCATACTTCATGTTAAAGATTGATCAATGACGTAAAAATCGTATGTTGTAGCCGGGTTATCTCTTACTATTCCAATTAAGAAAAATCCATAGGCTTATACCTGTTTGTAACTTCACATTAAACAAATAACAGGTCTGATCAGACCGCGAACAGATCACATCAGACCGATAACAGTTAGAGTAATTAGATTACATTAAAAGACGATCATTAGAATAAGAAATCATTGTTATCTACTTGATTGTTTGATCGGGTTTGCAGCGGTAGCTAGCAACCTAGTAAGAGACGATCACGCCTCATAGTAAAAACTAAAGTAACCATAACTCCTGAAAAAAATTCAGACCAAAACAAGAAGTACACTATTAGAACCGCCCTGTCTAAAAATTCTATATAGCAAACTTACCGTCCTTTGGCTTGATTAACATTACAGTAAAGAACGAACCTTAGCCCATAGTCAAATCCGGGTTACAGCGGTATCTAGCAACCTAGTAAGAGACGATCACGTCCAATTTTAAGAAATATAAAAACCCATAGCTCCTAAAAAAAAGCCGGATCAAAACAAAAAGTACACCGTTAGAACCACCTTGTCCAAAACCCGTATATAGCAAACTCTCTATCCCTTGGCTTGAACAGCAAGGGAAATATATTGGCTTGAAAATCAAGAAAAATGGCAGCTACTACAACATTCTGCCTAAACAGGATATTTTTTTTTCTTTTCCACAGATAGCTTGGCCCTGGAACATCGTAGAGAGTTGTTCAATGGCTCATTTTAAAGGAAATTAATACGGTTAAAAATCTTTTGTAACTAAAATAAATTATTTCTAAAAGGGAATAAATTTTTCCGCTAAAAACTGCATTTTTGATGTCTTCTCATACTGCAGTCTTTTCAAAGATATTTGATTTTTGTACATAAATCATATTACATTAAAAGACGATCATTAGAATAATAAAAAACCATCGCATACATTGGACTTAGTTAGCTATTTGATTGTTTGAACTTCGTCTCTTACTACTTCAAAGGAGAAAAAGCCAAAAGCTTTTTCCTGTTTGTAATCATATAGCATAGAATGAACCCCAGTTGCAACTGACATTATCATCCGAGTTGCAGCGGTAGCTAGCTACCTAGTAAGAGACAATAACGTCCAATGTTAAGACATATAATTATAGCAAAGAACAAACTTTAGCCCATGGTATCCGAAACATTAAATACACAGCAAATTTCCATAAATGTATTGCAAAAATAGATATAATTTGAACAGGAACAGTATTTCAATTGAGTTTTATAATAAGGAACGAACTCGTGCCTGTACTAACTGGTATATGCCACTTAACTACAGCGTAGGCTTGTAGAGTTATATCAGTCTTAAGAGTCTCCGTGAAGATCATCTTCTAATATGTATGCTTATGTGGACATATGTTCCTGCAATCACGGGGAAAGATCGTGAGGACGGAGGAAAAATTACAGTGAAGACCAATCTCTTGCCCACAGTAACTGATATATCTAGGGGTTTTACATTAAAAGACGATCATTGGAATAACAAGCAATTGCATACATTGGAATTAGTTAGCTACTTGATTACTTGAGGTTCGTCTCTTACTATTTCAAAGAAGAAAAAGCCGTAGGCTTTTTCCTGTTTGTATTCAGTCTATTTTCCAGCTTGCAGCGGTAGCTAGCAGCTTATTACAGAAAGGACCGATACAGTTCATCATAAATGGTATTTGTCAATTATGTTTTTTTATATAATCCGGGTTGCAGCGGTAGCTAGTAACCTAGTAAGAGACGATCACGCCCCATAGTTAAAACTAAAGTAACCCATAAATCCTGAGAAAAGATTCAGATTAATCCGGGTCACAGTGGTAGCTAGCAACCTAGTAAGAGACAATCACGTCCAATGTTAATAAATATAAAAACCCATAACACCTGAAAAAAACAGTCAGATCGAAAAAAAATACACCTTTAGAACCGCCATGTCTGAAATCCCTCTAACAGAAACTTTCTGCCATTTGGCTTGAACAGCAAGGGAAATATATTGGCTTGAAAATCAAGAAAAGTGGCAGGTACTACAGCATTCTGCCTAAACGGCATCTATTTTTCTTTCTTCTTTCTTTTCCACAGATCGCTTGACACTGGAACATCGTAGAGAGTTGTTCAATGGCTTATTTTAAACGAAATCTCCAGATCTAGTGCCATTTTTAATTAATTTTTTTTAGTAGAATCAATTTTTTACGAAAAACTTCATTTTTTATGTACAGTATTGATCAATAACGTCATAGTCGTTGGATGTAGTTAGTATATAAAGGCTCGATCATCGAATAAAGCTGAAACTAAGTAAAGGACAATTATGTCTCCATATATTCAAAGGTATGTTTAATATTTCCCATTACATCTTTTAACTGTTCCACAGTTGCTGGTCCATACTTCACACCTTGGAAGTTTTTCATTAAACATGCAACATTTCTTTTGGATATTGCTATGAAGTTTTGCCAAAGCATTTCTAGCCGACTTTTCAACAAAATTTGTTCTTTCAGAGGAAATTTAAATCTGTAATTTTGAATATTTTTCGTAGTCCCGATAAAACATTCGTAAAATGTTTCTCAATTTACAAAGATCAGCCTGCATTGTTGCCATCTTTTTGGACTTATAAATATAATTTTTAACTTTGTCCTTATGCGTTCTTTGCAGTTTGTATAAACTGCAAAAATATCCATGGTATCCGAGAAATAGTTTAAATCTTTCAATTCAAGCTAGAAAAATACCTTAAAATTTTAAAATCAGTTTTATTTTTGGTTAGGTTCTAACTACCCGACGTGGGGTTTAATATACATTTCCAAACCAAAAATTCAATTTCTTATATATTTTATTTTTCAGTTTAGAATCGCTAAGGCTACTATGCGGGTTGCAGTGGTAGCTAGCGACCTAGTAAGAGACCATCACGTCCAATATTAAGAAATATAAAAACCCATAGCTTCTAAAAAATAAGTCAGATCAAAACAAAGCGTACACCATTAAGACCGCCTTGTCCGAAACCCTTATATAGGAAACTTTCTGTCCCTTGGCTTGAACAGCAAGGGAAATAAATTGACTGGAAAATCAAGAAAAGTGGCAGCTACTACAACATTCTCCCTAAACGGGATATTTTTTTTCTTTTCCACATATAGCTTGGAACTGGAAAATCGCAGAGAGTTGTTCAATGGCTTATTTAAAAGGAAATTAATTGGGTCAAAAATCTTTAGTAACAAAAATAAATTATTTCCAAAAGAGAATAAATTTTTCCACTAAAAACTGCATTTTTGATTCTTTTCATATTGCAGTCTTTTCAAAAATATTTGATTTTTGTACATAAATCATAATCATATACCAGCGGTAAGATATTACTATTAGTACCGCCTTGTTCAAAAATCCAGGTTGCAGCGGTAGCTAGCAACTTAGTAAGATACGATCACGTCCAATGTTAAGATATATGAAAACCCATAAGTCCTAAGAAAAAGGTCAGATCAAAACAAAAAGTACACTAATAGAACCGCCATGTCTGAAACCCCTGTATAGAAAACTTTCTGTCACTTGGCTTGAACAGCAAAGGAAATATATTGGCTTGAAAATCAAGAAAAATTGACTTTAACCACGTTATTCTCCACAAACGGCATATTTTTTTCTTTCTCTTTTTTTTCTTTCTTTCTTTTCCACAGATATCTTGGCACTGGAACATCGTAGAGAGTTGTTTAATGGCTCATTTTAACAGAAATTAATTGGGTTACAAATCTTTAGTATCTAAAATAAATTATTTCTAAGAGAGAATAAATTTTTTCACCAAAAACTGCATTTTTGATGTCTTTTCATACTGCAGGCTTTTCAAAGATATTTGATTTTTGTACATAAATCATAATAATCGCAACCAGCGGTAAGATTTGAACCCACGCCTCCAAAGAGACAGGTTACTAACACCAGCGCCTTTGACCACTCGGCCACGCTTTCTCTCATAACTATATATGTGAATCCGGGTTGCAGCAGTAGCTCGCATCCTAGTGAGAGACGATCAGTCCAATGCTAAGAAATATAAAAACCCAGAACTCCTAAAAATAGAGTCAGATCAAAACAAAAGTACATCATTAGAACCACCTTGTCTGAAACCCTACTAGATAATCCGGGTTGCAGCGGTAGCTACCAACCTTGTAAGAGACGATCACGTCCAATGTTAAGAAATATAAAAACCCCTAACTCCTAGAAAAATTACACCTTTAGAACCGCCTTGTCCGAAACCCCTATAAAGGAAACTTACCGCCCTTTGGCTTGAATAACAAAGAAAATATATTGGCTTGAAAATCTAGAAAATTGACTTTAACCACGTTATTCTCCACAAACGGGATATTTTTTTCTTTCCGCTTTTTTTCTCCTCGGCTAGCTGGACACTGGAAAATCATAGAGAGCTGTATAACAGCTAATTTGAAAGGAAATTGCTACATCTAGTCACTTTTGTAATTAAAAATAAAATACTTTTTAAAGTAGAATCAATTTTGTCAAAAAAATTGCATTTTTGATGTGTTTTCATACTGCAGCCTTTTCAAAGATATTTGAATTTTGAAGCAATCAAACAGTTCATGGTAATGAACTCTATAGTAATAATAGCTACTTGTCTCAATAGTAACCAAAACTCTAAAGAACGAAATTTTGGTATCAATAGATACATCAAAGCAAACAGTTCGTGATAACAAACTGTATGTTGTATAGTAAGAGCGACTCGTCTCAATAGTAAAACTTGCTACATCTAGTTCATCCTTTAATTAAAGATAAAATATTTTTTTAATAGTTCCGGCTTGCAGCGGTAGCTAGGAACCTAATTAAAAGAGATCATTCGAAGAACATACCATTGTATATATTGGACTTAGTTAGCTGCTCGATTTCTTGAAAAAAAATCTTATTTGTCAACTGAAACTAGAATAATTCCTGATAATTTAAAAAAAATAATTTTATTTAGCTGCAAAGTGCAAAAATATTTACGGTGTCTGAAGAATAATTTCTATTTTTTAATTCAAACCAGAAAAAAACCTGAAAATTTAAAAATTAGTTTGGTTTTCTTTACATTAAAAGACGATCATTTGAATAAAAAATTATTGCATATATTGGACTTAGTTAGCTACTTGAACGTTTGAGGTTCGTCTCTTACTATTTCAAAGAAGAAAAAGCCGTAGGATTTTCCTGTTTGTAATCCGGGTTGCAGTGGTAGTTATAATAAAGAATTAATATGTAAAATGCAGTAAGGTTTGGGATATTTTAACAACAAATTTATTTGTTAACTGAAACTAGAATAATTCCTTAAGATTTTAATCCGGGTTGAAGCGGTAGTTACATAAAGAATCGATACTATAAATGGGTGTTTTGTAAGTATCATCCGGGTTGCGGCGGTAGCTAGCAACCTAGTAAGAAACGATCACGTCCAATGGTAAGAATTATAAAAACCCATAGTTCCTAAAAAAGAAGTCAGATCAAAACAAAAAATTACTAGGTTGCTAGCTACCGCTGCAACCCGGATTTTTGTTTTGACGATAAATGGGGCCTAATCTACTTTCAGCGGATATAGCTGAAACCGAGTAAAGAACAAACCATGGCACATAGTAACTAAAAGTTAAGATAATAAAATCAACTTTTAAATAGAAGTTTGCTACCTGACTCCTTCAAGGTCGTGTCTTACTATTCCAAATAAGAAAAAGCCATAGGCTTTTTCCTGTTTGAAATTTTTTTCCGGGTTTTATATTAAAGAACAATCGGTTGCCTATAGTAATCAAACAATTTGTGGTAATGGACTGCCTCCGGGTTGCAGCGGTAGGTAGCAACCTAGTAAGAGACGATCACGTCCAATGTTAAGAAATATAAAAGCCCATAGCTCCTAAAAAAAAGAGTCAGATCAAAACAAAAAGTAAACCATTAGAACCGCTTTGTCCGAAACCCCTATATAGGAAATCTTCTGTCCCTTGGCTTGAACAGTATTTGAAATATATTGGCTTGATTATTATATAGAACTATCTCTCGCCCATAGTAACTGATATATGGTGGTTCCAGGGGTAGCTGGAGCATAATAAAGAACGACATCTAGCCTAGGTTAACTTTACATAGGCTAGTATGGGATTATGTAATTTTCATAGGTATCATGGATGAAAAGATGGATGGAATCTAGTAAAGTAATAAAAGAACAAACCGTGGCACATATTAGACTTAGTTAGTTGCGTGACTCTCTGAAGTTCAGCTTTTACTATTCCAAATAAGAACAGGTAACAAGTTTTTTCCTGTTTGTGATTGTTATATCAATCCGGGTTGCAGCAGTATTATCCTGGCTACAGCAGTACCTAGCAATCCGGGTTGCAGCAGTGGCTAGCAATCCGGGTTGCAGCGGTAGCTAGCAACCAAGTAAGAGAGTTTTTATTTTATTTTTTTTCCACAGATAACTTGGCACTGGAACATCGTAGAGAGTTGTTCAATGGCTTATTTTAAAGGAAATTAATGGGGTTAAAAATCTTTTGTAATTAAAACAAATTATTTTTAAAATAGAATATTTTTTACAAAAAACTGCATATTTCATGTTAAATAGATCAATGACGTCATAATCGAAGACTGTAGCCAAGTCATCTCTTACTATTCCAATTAAGAAAAAGCCCTAGTCTTTTTCCTGTTTGTAGTTTCATATGAAACAAAGAACTTTTATATTAGATAACATATCCGGGTTGAAGCGGTAGCTAGCATCCTAGTTAGAGACGATCACGCCCCATAGTAAAAACTAAAATAACCCATAGCTCCTGAAAAAAGATTCATATCAAAACAAAAAGCACACTATAGGAACCACCTTGTCCAATACAGTTGTATAGCGAGCTTACAGTTCCTTGGATTGAACAACAAGGAAAATATACTGGCTTGAAAATCAAGAAAATTGGCTGTAACCACGATATTCTCCACATACGACAACTTTTTTTCTTTCCGTTTGATTTTTCTCCTAAGCTAGCTGGGCACTGGAAAACCATAGAGAGTTGTATAATGGTTCATTTGAAGGAAATTGATATTTTTATTGACTTTTGTAATTAAAGATATTTTTTTTAAGCAGAATCAATTTTGAGAAAAAAACTGCATTTTCATGTACAAGCTTGATTAATGACATTATAATCCTATATAGATTATAACCATATAAGACGTAACAAGTGAATGCAATATTTCTACACGTTCATCTCTCGACAAGATAATTTTATTTTATTTTAGTTCCAAGTTCAGGAGCGCTTAAGTTATTATGAGTAGAGATGCCCTAATATCTCCGAGACGACACCCCTGCTGCCACCTACAACTTTTTTTATATAATCTATGTCTGTTTGTTGTCAGTGAGAATGAAAAAACAGGAATTTTCTCACTTTGATGAATGTTTTTATGGACGGTTGTGTGTGTTGGTCAATTTATTTGATGTTTTTCATTGATGTCAACAGTAATTTATGTCTGTTTTATGGTTTTTGTCAGTGAGAATTTGAAAAACAGGAATTTTCTCACTTTTATGGATGTTTTTATGGTTTTTGTCAGTGAGAATGAAAAAACAGGAACTTTCTCACATTTATGTCTGTTTTATGGTTTTGTCAGTGAGAATGGAAAAACAGGAACTTTCTCACTTTCATGGATTATTGAGTCATTAAT
>NC_142797.1:72848653-72882601 GCF_049724085.1 Artemia sp. Qi Xiang Cuo | reverse complement strand
ACTTATAACAGGTAAATTTGTCCAGGTAGGCTACACACGGAGGTGCATTTTTGGAGAGACGTCAATACAAGAAAAAAAAATACTAAAAAGGGGACAGAATCCCTGTTGAAATGCTAGTCTCTGTGGTTCTAGTTTACATAATGTTGGTTCAACTATAACTAAATAGTTTCCTACGTCCTCCTTAGATATGGTTGAATTAATTTATTTAGTAATTAATCTGCCTCAAATGCGAGGTTCTTTAGCTCAAGTAAAGCTAAATATAAAATAAATATGACCATTTGGTTATTAGTTTGTAATTTTTATATGCCTGGCTGGCGGAGTTTACTTTGTCGTATCCTGTGTAATTCTCACAAACATGAGTTGATTGATTAGAAAATATGATTTAAGGTGACAAGGCGTTTACAAAGTTTTTATGTATTTCAGGGGATAAGAATTCTTTTTGAAGACGGCTCAAGAATAATTGTTCGTTTGAGTGGTACGGGAAGCACTGGGGCCACTGTTCGATTGTACATAGAAAGCTATTGTGGCGATAAAAGCAAAATACAAAACACACCAGAGAAGATGCTCAAACCACTAGTTGAAATAGCTCTCAAAATCTCAAAACTAGCGGAATTTACTGGAAGAAGTGAGCCAACTGTTATTACGTGAATAGACTGCTGTTGTACCAAAATTATTTTGTAACAAGTGAGACCAAATGCTGGATTTTTAATTTATTTTAAATTTTATTTTATTTTTATTGACTCTCGTGTTTGATTGTAAAATTTAATCATTGAACCATTATTTATTTGTAAATATTTCCTATTTCAGTCAGAGAGTAAAAATCGTCATTTGGAGACCTATCTAGCTTGTGTCAAATAAACCAGAGCAAAATACAAATGTTACTTTGATGATATTGCGTGCATTTTTTTAAATAATTAGTACTTGTTGACACTCGTTTCTTGTCACCGATTTCATTTTTTCTTTCTATCGCCAGATCATTTTTTCTTATAATCGCCAGGAATATCTTTCCAGCCGCGGCGTCAATTTGCAAAAATTTTAGGGAAGGCAAAATGTATTATTCTATATCTGTTGGGGCATTGGGCAAATTTGTCATTTGTTTCGATTTCTTCAATGAAAATACCAAGGAGACATTTAATGTTAAATTAAACCCTTTGAAATTGCAATTATACAGCTTTGAGATACCAATGTATTGAACTGTGTGTTATATGGAGATAGGGATAAGTTCTCAATGAACGTGATTTAGAGAAAAAAGTGATAAATATCTGGCAAGATAATTTGTTTAGATGTCATAGCTCTTTGCAGTACACATAATCTATTGTACGACTATTTATGCACTTAGGTGAAGCTGAAGTGTGGGCTAAAGTGTTTGAGCCCACCCAATGGGGTGAATTAGGGAAGAGTGGGGTGCCCTCTAGATTAGAAGAAAACATTCTTACTGGCATTTCCAGTGAAAATGTTTATTCTTTACTTTCACAGAAAAAATGAAAAATAACAAAATTTGCCTCCCCCTCTAAATTAAAAAAATTTTTTTTGCCCCTCCCTCACATTTCCGTGAATTGGCCCCCCTGAACCCTCTTTTAAAAAAAGGGGAGACTACAAATTGTAAATATTAACTAGTCGGAAAGGAACTTAAATTGTAATTTTTCCACTCAGAAACGTAAATGTTTACGATTTGTTATATCCTCAATTACTTCAAATTATCATTTAAATGTTGTATTAACGAATTAAATTCAGCTAATGTTTACCGAGATCTGCTTATGTACCTGTAGAAACATCTGGCATTGGTTCAAGTGCTTGTTTATTGCTTTAATGAATTTTTGGTCATATTTTTGATGATAGAAGGCCAATGGGGTATGTTGTTGTTTTTTTTCTTTTTTTTTAAGTTTGAAATTTTAATTGTACTGATAGTGGTACTATGTGGTTGATTGGAATAAAATCTTTTAATTATTCTTTGGGTTTTTGTTTTGTTTTTTCTTCCCTTTTTTTAAATGAAAGTCTGGATAAGATAGATAAGAGTTATTCATCATGAAATATACATACAATATTTCATTTTACTATTCCCCAAAAGGCTCCTTGGCCTGTCAAGATAAATTCTTAATTAGTTAATAGTATCTGAATGAGGTAACATCTTTTTCGTGACATTCCCAAAGTGTCTACCAGTCATTTTGAAGCAGAATTACAAATTGACGCTAGGAGAGATATTTTTCCTGTCGCTGTGGCTAAGCTATGAATAATAGTAAGGCTATAGGAGTAAGGCCAAGCTCTGAAAAGCGGATGAAGATTTGCTATATGTATTCCAGAGAAATTGATTAAGGATTGTTCTGGGTACCCGGATGACTAACCGTATTTCAAACAATAGGCTATACGGAAAATGTGCATCAATACCGCTCTCTAGGGCTATTAAAAAAACAAGTTTTTTAAACTGAAAGTAAGGAACGACGTTGAAACTTAAAACGAACAGAAATTATTCCGTATATGAAAGGGGCTGTCCCCTCCTCAACGCCTCGCTCTTTACGCTAAAGTTTGATTTTATCACAACTTTTTTTTTTAAACAATGAAAAACTTTAGTGTAAAGAGCAAGGCGTGGAGGAGGGGACAGGCCCTTTCATATATGGAATAGTTTCTGTTCGTTTTAAGTTTTAACGTCGTTCCTTACTTTCAGTTAAAAAAACGTGTTTTTTTTTTATTTAATTTTTGAACATTTTTAAATTAATGCAGGTTTTGATTTTGGCTCACCGTACATGAACAATTAAAAAAAATTGAATATTAGTTTTAATTTTATTTGGTTAAATGGCTTTCTCGAAACCTGTTTAATCTTATTTACGGACGTTTTTATTAGTAATAAATATGCGTTACTTACGAATTAACGTACGTAACGAACTTCTATATCCATAGATTTTTAATACTTATAATATGGGGTTCACCCCCTAGTCAATACCCTGCTCTTTAAGATTTCGAATTTTGTTCCAATTCTTTAAAAATGACCCCTTAATCACAAAGGCCTTTATTTAGAATAAATAGCTCTGATGAAAGTACTAAAAAATCTTTGACTGAAAGAGCGAGGCATTGACTAGAAGGTGAACCCAATCATATAGCTAATATTTTTTTGTTCTTTTTAGATTTTGATGTTGCTCCTTACTTTCAGTTGAAAACTTGTTTTTTATATTTAATTTCTGATTTTTTTTTAAATAATGATGGGAAATCCGGCGCCCCCTTCATAGCAATGTCCCTTCTCCCATGAAAACTTCCTTCATGGTAAGATCCTCCCACATAACCCCCAACCCACTCCCCCCCCACTACCAGAAAAAATCCCCTCTGAAAACATCTGTATACTTCCCAATAACCAATACTATATGTTAACATTGGGTAAAGTTCATAACTTTCAGCCCTCCCCCTAGGGACTTTAGGGGATCAAGTCATCCTAAAAGACATAGTTATCATATTTTCGACCATGCTGAACAAAATGGCTATCTTAAAATTTTGATCAGGTGACTTTGGGAAAAAAATGAGCGTGGGAGGGGGCCTAGTTGCCCTCCATTTTTTTGGCCACTTAAAAAGGGCACTAGACCTTTTAATTTCCATTCGAATGAGCCCTCCCACGATATTTTAGGACCACTGGGCCAATACGATTACCCCTGGAGGAAAAAAATAAATAAATAAACACCCACCCGTGATCTTTCTTCTGGTAAAAAATACAAAATTCCACATTTTTGCAGATAGGAGCTTGAAACCTCCGCAGTAGGGCTCTCTGATACGCTGAATATGATGGTGTGATTTTCATTAAGATTCTATAACTTTTCGGGGGTCTTTCCCCCTTTTTCCGAAAATCAGCCAAATTTTCCAAGCAATATCTAATGACTTACATTAATTACAATTGATATTAAACTGTAGAAATGAAATTCATCAAAATATCATGTTGAATGTATAAATTAAAAAGAACATGTATATACTTATCAATTTTCAATTGGCTACTTAACATCCTATACAATCGTAACCATATTTCAAATATAAATGCTCAAGATGGCTTTCTTTAATTGTACTTTTCAACACTGAAAATCCCACTGAGTGCGATTAATATAACTAGCAACCAATAGGAACTAGAAATTAAGAAACATTTTCGTTAGATTTTTCTTTCTCAAGCCTAGCTGCAACTGCTGCTACCAGGGCAGCCCCTCTGCCGCTACCATCTCCAGAAAGCTTGAGTTGAAACTGTAAAGATAAAATGTTTTAGATTACGAAGTTCCTGTTGACTGTCACCAGAAGTATACCTACAGTATTTTTACTGCGGGGGGGGGGGGTGGTACACATTTGGGTAGTCTAGGGGATTGGGATATCCTTCAGAGGGAAGGAATGATGGAACATCTGTGAAAAAGAAAAGCCTAAATATATTTACAAGATGTTTGAAAACTTGTTTTTTGATTTTTTTTTTTTATAATGAATGCTGAAATCAAAATAAAAAAAGTAAAGATGGCATGTGCCTGCCCTAAGTCTTCAATTGCACGTTTTTCTTCAAGTGGTAGTGAAAAAAAGTAACTATTTAACAAATCTGCTATTTTGTTAAATTAAAATATTATACAATTGATAATAAACAATAAAAACACATAAAAATAAGTACTGGCGCTTGACTGAAAAAAAAACTAGTTTTTTTTTAACTGAAAGTACGGAGCGACATTGAAACTAAAAACGAACAACACTTATTCTGTATATGAAAAGGGTTCTCAACGCCTCGCTCTTTACGCTAAAGTTTTTTATTGTTTTAAAAAATAAAGTTGTGAGACGGAGCCAAACTTTAGCGTGGGAGGGGGTCTAGTTGCCCTCCATTTTTCGGTCACTTAAAGAGGGCACTAGAACTTTTAATTTCCGTTCGAATGAGCCCTATCGCAATGTTCTAGCAGCACTGGTTTGATACGATTACCCCTGTGAAAAAGAAAAAAAAACAAATAAAAACGCATCCGTGATCTTTCTTCTGGCAAAAATGCAAAATTCCAAATTTTTGCAGATATGAGCTTGAAACTTCTATAGTAGGATTCTCAGATACGCTGAATCTGATGGTGTGATTTTCATTAAAATGATATGACTTTTACGGGGTATTTCTCTTTTTTTTCGAAAATAAGGCAAATATTCTCTGGCGCGTAACTTTTGATGGGTAAAATTAAATTTGATGAAACTTATATATTTGAAATCAGCATGAAAATATTATTCTTTTAATGTATCTATTGGTATCAAAATTCCATTTTTAGAGTCTCGGTTACTATTGAGCCGGATCGCTTCTTACTTGAAGTTCGTTACCCCGAGCTGTTTGATAGAATTTTTAAACAACCAAATAAAATTTCACAGAAAATCCTTGGTTAGAACGGATTTGGAGTCCAGGAGGGAGGTGGGGTAAAAATATTTTATCTGATGTCCTTTGCACATTGAGGAGCTCAATTTTAAACTATATGCAAAAGGATTAGGGCAGTGATGCACAGCAGCATCTGTAGAAAACAGTTTTAGAGTAATTTACATGAGTACCAACAAATCCAGGATTCAGGCATCGTGGCGACAGTGACGCTATGTAGCTGACTATTTTTTTTAATTCACTAAGAACTTTAATTTTTAATTCACTAAGGAATCCGGTTGCAGGATTATAAAACGTTTTACTTACAAGTCGGAATGTTGCTGAGAAAATTGTCCATTTTAAATTCACTGTTGCCAGATTCCAGAAAAACGTTGAGACAAATTTCTCTCAAAAATCAACATTTGAACATTTATTAGGGTAAAATTGACGGAGTCCAGGCACTAAAAACCTCACTATATAAGACACAACTGTTTTTCTATGAAATTAATTAATTAAATAGAATAGTGCTTTTAATAATTAGAAATTTAGAAACTAACAATCAGCTGATTCCCAAGACAGATGTAGACTAAAATAAAATCTGCAACAACCTAATCTCTTTGGTGTCAATTTACCAGGTTTTACGTGGATTTCTACTCACGTTTTAAAATTTTGCACATGCTAGTATTTAGAACTTCATGACTTCATATGTGTCTTTTTCATTAAGTTATATTGAAATAACTGAGTTTTTGAACTGAAATTAAGGAGCGACGTTAAAACTTAAGACGAACAGCAATTGTTATGTATATGAGGGGGTTTCCCCTCCTCAATACCTCGCTCTTTACACTAGAGTTTGAATTTTTGTTCCAATTACTTAAGAGGGACTCATGAGATACAAGGGCCGTTTAATTAGAATTATAATCTGTTTCTAAAAGTTTAAAAAACGTTATTGTAAAGAGCGAGGTATTGAGAAGGGGTTAACACCCCTCAGATTCGTAATAATTGCTTTTCGTTTTAAGTTTTAATGTTGCTCCTTACTTTCAGTTGAAAAAAACTATCCGGGAAATCCAGATCCCTCTCCATGAAAAGGTCCTTCCCCACGAAAAATTTCTCTATGGAAAGATCCATCCGTATAGCCTCTCCTTCCCCGCCAAAAATCCCCCCACCCCCGAAAAGTATACGTATACTTCCAAATAGACAACACTATTTGTAAACAATGGGTGAAGTTCATAGCTTGTACCCCTTCCCTCGGGTATGTAGGGGGAGAGAGTAAAGTCATCCTCAAACGCATAGTTATTAAATCTTTTGACTATGCTAAGCAAAATGGCCACCTCAAAGTTTTGATCGGAAAACATTGGGAAAAAATGGGCGTGGGAGGGGGGCTAGTTACCCTCCAATCTTTAATTTCCGTTCGAATGAGCAATTTCCCAATATTCTAGGGTTATTGGTTTGATGCGATCACCCCTAGGGAAAAGAAAGAAAAAACACACATCCGTGATGCAAAAATACAAAAATACAAAATTCTGGCAAAAATACAAAATTCCACTTTTTTTGCCGATGAGGGGTTAAAACTTATACGATATGGTTCTTGGATACGTTGAATCTGAGGGTGATTTTTATCAAGATTCCTTAAATTTTAGGGGGTGTTTCCCTCCTTTTTAAAAGATCGGGCAAATTTTCTCAGGCACGTAGCCTTTGATCAGTAACACTAAACAATTAATATTATATATTTGGAAGCAGCATAATGAGCAAATTCTTTTGATATGTTTATTGATGTCAAATTCTGTTTTTTAGAATTTCGATTACTATTGAGCCACATCACTCCTTACTTACAGTCCGTTATTTTTCCTGTCTGGACTCTCTAAGAAATTAACCTTGTTTTACAACACATTTAAAGATATTTGTATGATATACCCACTACCACTCAAGAAATGAAGTTAATTTAATCCTAATAAAATATATATAAGTATGACAAAAATATAATATTTTAGAAACAAATTTGGGCTATATATTTGCACATTAGGGGGGGGGGGGTAAAGTACAGTTGGTCTGTATACAAAATGTGTTAGCTATAACTATTCCATATATGATGAAGTAAGAACTGTTTTCTGACTTCAAATACTTTACCCCCAGCCCCCTAATGTGCAAATATATAGCCTAAACTATATATTTCCCGTTCATTCCTTTTCTCACGCTAAGGTGAAAGAAACTAGCGAAATAAACCGGTTTACAGTGCGTCAATATATGAACAGCTTGAGCAGTAGTGGATATATCATACAAGTACCCTTTAAAAATCTAATAAGTCAGATTTTAAATCGAAATTGGATTGTATGATTTAGTTTTAAATCTATATAATTAGCAAAAAAATATTGTCTTCAAAACTATCGTTCGGATTTTCTGAAAAAGTAAAGTTCATTAAGCGTGTAACTTTCATTGAAATACATGTGCTGCTTGTATTATTTTTGGCTAAACTAATTTTGGCAGTCCTTAGAGACACTGCCTTTGAAAAACATATTTTAAGCAGTTCAAAGAAGGGAGGGAAATTTCTTCTGCAAAATTTTGAGATTTGCAAAGATAGGGACACTACTTAGAAATAATTGTTAATTTTCAGGGAGGAAGAGGGGTAAATTAGATAATATTAAATACCCTAAAAATACATTTCGCGGACAAAGTTAAGTGTTGGCAATCAAAATCCTTAAATTTGTCCCGTCTACCTCAAAATTTTAGAAGTCCTTATACCCGCCGCCTTTGAAAACATTTTTTAGACAGGACAAAAATGGAAGAGAAATGCCCACTTGAAATTTTTAACTACGCAGGTACATCTCTCAGAAGTAATTTTTATTTGGGGTAATTGTTATGTTTCATCCCTTCCTAAATAATTAATCATGTCAGATTAACAGCAAAGAAAAAGAATAGTCAAAATAAATTTACCAGACTGATTTAAAGAAATATTAGCAATCAAATTATGTTAATTTGGCACCCCCTCTCTATCAAAATAAATTTTTACAGCCATCACAACAGGTAATGGGTAATAGGGAGGGATGCTCGGATTTTCGACTTATTAAACTTGTTGATATAAAGCTCGACGATTTCAAACATTTATTGATATTTTTTGCATAATTGGCATATTTATGTTCATTTGAATCCCCCCTAAAAAATAAATCTCACATACATGCCTGTCTAAAAATTCCAGGATTTAGTTTTAAAATATTGGCTAGAATACTCGGTAAATAAAAAGAAAAATATGTCTATGCCCTTGAACGGATCTCTTGAACCAAATTTTAAAAAATTAAAAAATTCCTTAAAAGGAAAAATCGTGATGACTTAGGCAAACCGAAATTGATTAAAGAATCTTAGGGCCTACACATCTTTTTATCCGATTAGGATCTCGTTATACAGAACGAGAAATTTATATTACAAAAAACTGTAAACCAGGAAAAAACTGCGACGAATTGATACCTAGCGTTGTTGTTGCGTCAGAAAGCCAAATGGATGTGGCATGTTGAAATACTGAAAGTTGTTATTTGCCTGTGTTTTATTTTAGTCTCATTTACGTTTTGTTTATTAAAGACGTAGATACTTCTGAAATTTAATTGTATCAAGCTTACAACCGCCACATCTACAGCAATAACCCAATGCATTTGATTAGCTTAAAAAAATACCAAACTTGTGAAAATAAAACAAAATTGGCCAAAAATTGACAACACTCACGATTGTCTTCCTCGATCTAAAGTGTTTGCATCTAGGGCTTTGTCAAAGTCTGTCCTAATAAAATCCAAACAGCCGTTATCTCCAAAGGCACCCCATTCAGTGTTAACTAAACACTGCTTAGGATCATCTGAGTCCCCATCCCAGAGTTCTATATTCTCTAGCTTCTCAACGTAGCAAGTATTTGTACCGGTACCTAGAAATACATAAAAGTTGAATTATGGGGTAAGTTAAAAAAATTATAACGATAAAGATAATAAACAAATATATTTCTTTTCTCTTCAAATTAGCTTCAAAAGTTTTTCTTCTTTTTTTGAGCACTGAAAACGGCTTGGCTTGCCGAAATTTCCTTGCCGAAATATCTGTTTTTGTTATTATCGCCTCTTTTCTATTTATTGGCTGACTTTACCATAGTTTTTCTTTGCAATTTAATTTTATTGTTCATTTATAATTTTTCTTGTTTGTTCTAATTTATTTTTAATTTATTCATTGTCATAATTAATGTATAATTTATTCATTGTAATTTCTGTTCGCAAGAGGTTTAATTTTTTCAATTATTATTTTCATAATTTTCGTAGTTTTCATGTGTTTCCTGGTCTTTTCCATGTTGACATCCCATCTCCAGTATTTATTTAGATATTTGTTTTATATATATTTCAGTCAATTTTACAAAATTTCAAACAGTAAGCTACAAATTACCAAAAAATACTATATGTCACGAAAACCAAGTACAGGCGATAAAACAAATTTTGACCATTAATTGGAACATTCTTAGTCTGAGCCAGTAGGCTAAACATATCAATCAGACAAAAATAGTCTGACCGGTAAAGCTATGCAGCTACCTATGCAGCTACCAAATTAAAAAAAAGTAAATGTAGAAAAAAAATTTTTAAAAAGAGACTAATAACACTTGGCATCAATCATTTTAAGAAGGCCCTATGTTAGCTTTAATGCTTTGCTTTCTTTTCAATATTGTTAATGCTTTAATCTTTGTGTAAAAAAGGGTTGTCATGGGGTTCAAAGGGTTGTCATGTATGATAAACCCGGTATGGGGCTTATCATACAAGTACCCAAATTTGTATTTATTTATTTGTTTTTTATAACTGATAATTTGCTTAGTGACATTATGTTTCTGACATTTAGGGACATTATGCTTGATGTTTTGAGTTTGTCTCACTTTTGGAAGGTACGTTAATATTTAATAGTATCTATCTTTTTTTAACTTTTGTTTTCGTTTCAGGTGCAAGAGTTAGTAAAATTTGAAACGTGGAGATGTTTGTCGAAAATCCAGTGCAATTGTTTCTTTCCTATCAGTTGCAATTCAGACAGCATTGCCAAAGATTAAACTACCAAACTACACACTAGAGATTTTTCAAAATGTTCTTGCTTATATCAAGGAGGCACACTTGTGCCTCTATAAAGAGGCGACCCACCACAATGTTAAGCGATTTCAGGTCCTAGAGGTCGCAGAGAGACGGCGGTAATTGCATTTTGTAGCCCAAGCTCAAACTAAGAAACTTGCAAAATTTCATCTTCCTCCGACTTTATCTTCCGGGGGTAAACTGGGTTGGAAGTTTGGACCCTCAAACCACAGCCCCCCTTTAACGTTGTCTGATTGGGCTGAAATTTAGAGGTTAAGCTTTCCTAGGATCCGGGAACTTATCCTCAAATTTTCAGCTCAATCAGATCACTCCTTCCATGTTTTCAAAAAACCAAAAATAGCCACTTAAGAGTCATCTCTTTTCTTTTTTCTTAGCCACGCCTACAGGCCACAGTTGGCAACGGATCCGGTTGAATGAGGACTCATTCGAAGCAGAATTTGACCTGTTAGGGCCTTTTGATATTTTCAGACCGAAAAAATTATCCCCCGAATTTACATTTACGAAAAACCTCGTTTTCATATATTAGCCCATGTTAATTTTTCCCTCCACCACCCCCCCGTTAACGGTGTCTGATCGGGCTGAAATTTAGAGGATAAGCTTTCCTGGGGCCTGGGAGCTTATCGTCGACATTTCAGCTCAATCTGATCACTCCTTCCCTGTTTTACAAAAACCACATATCAAGATTTTTGGGACTTTGCTTGCGTCGAAAATACCTTCTATTTGCTAAACAACAATTACTATTGTGTTTGTATAGTCCAGCGGCTGAGATTTCAGAGTTTCAGGCGGAAAACTCGGGTTCGATTCACCATCAGAGCAACTTTTTTATATACTTTGAAAAGAAACTCAGTTTCTTTTTTAAATTATTTGAAAAAAATTACGTTTTCTAAAGAGTTAAAGAGGCTGAGTTACAAGGTCGACCCTTAAAACGTACAGGGATTAGGAGGCACAGTTGGGGGGCTGTTAAAGAGGCTGAGTCACAAGTTCGAACCTTAAAACGTACAGGGATTAGGAGGCACCCTGTACGACGTGATTTGAGTATTCAGGAATTAAAAGCCTTAACACAAGAATGTTCAAGAGCGGGGGTTTGGGGGCGGCAGCCCCCCAACTTTAACTCCTGACACGATCAGCTAACAGTTAGTCAAGCAATAATAAGTAATAAACTGTACAAAAACGTGCAGAAATTATTTGAAAAAAACTACGTTTTCTAAAGAGTTAAAGAGGCTGAGTTACAAGGTCGAACCTTAAAACGTACAGGGATTAGGAGGCACAGTTGGGGGGCTACCACCCCCAAACCCCCGCTTTCGCAGCCTTTAAATATAAAAAAAAAATTTCTTTAAACTGAAAGTAAGGAGCGACATTAAAACTTAAAAAGAACAGAAATTATTCCGTATATGAAAGAGGCTGTGCCCTCCTCAACGCCTCGCTCTTTACGCTAAAGTTTGACTTTCTCACAACTCTTTTTTTAAACAATAAAAACTTTAGCGTAAAGAGCGAGGCGTTGAGGAGGGCACAGCCTCTTTCATATACGGAATAATTTCTGTTCTTTTTAAGTTTTAATGTCGCTCCTTACTTTCAGTTTAAAGAAATTTTTTTTTATATTTAAAGGCTGCGAAAGCGAGGGGTTTGGGGGTGGTAGCCCCCCAACTGTGCCTCCTAATCCCTGTACGTTTTAAGGTTCGACCTTGTAACTCAGTCTCTTTAACTCTTTAGAAAACGTAGTTTTTTTCAAATATTTATACAAGAAAGGCGAGTTGGACATCAATTTAAGTATGTTAGCTTTGATGGTTTATTTTCTGTTCAATATTGTTAATACTTTAATCTATGCAGACAAAAAGGGTTGTCAAAACTAATTAATTTTTCTTATCTATTTTTACGGTCCATCCCGGCACCATGTGACCAAAATGTCCTACTGCCCTACGAACTTTTAAATTTTGAAAAGTTAAAAGACTTTGATGAAATTTTGGATGTCAATCCATCCATCAAGAAGTTCTCAATATTAGAACGATCTAAAAGAACAAAGACCTCTAGCCTTGCATTATTGTATTGCTGCTCTCAAGTCTACCAACTAACTATGACAGACTGCAGTATAGATGTATTTACAATTTCTTGAGGAATAATAACATTTGTGAGTAGATTGGAAAGGTATGAGCAAGAGTCATCGAGAAGCCAAAAGAATGCTAAAGTGGACTCCAGAAGGCTTGGAGTTTTAAAAAGAAATTTCAGACAAGAATGGACCTAAGATTGATCCCAGGAGCAAGATTTTTTTTTGTCGTCATTTGTGCTTAAAAGCTATGCACCTCTCAAAATAAATAAATCAAACTTACCAACTATAAGCCCTATCTTGCAAGCCGGCTGTTTATAAGCTGAAGCCATCAAGGTTCCTGTAATATCATTTAAAACTGCCAAAACTTCAATATTAATGTCCGAAAGTGAAAGAAAGAGGTCAAAGGAGAGAGTAACTTTGTGGCATAAAACGCAGTGGTCATATTTTATGTGACTATTGTTTAAACGAAATCAACATATTTATTTCGGGGGTTTTTTATTTCCATGGTTTTAACATTTCCATTTGGTTTTTTTTTTTTTTTTGGTTCACAATTATAAGTCACAATAAAACTAACAGTACAAGATTAAGGAAAGGACAAGCTAAAAGGCTACTCTGTATAATAAAACAAATGTACCAGGTATATGACGAGCAGAATCGTGTTTTTATTAAAAACTTTCACGTTTTATATACATTTTTTCCTCCCGGTTTCTTCTAAGTTAAAGGCCGACAGGTCCAAAAAATGTTTAATAGCTGATGTGAAGCCCTTAGAAGCTAGGGTGTATCCAAGATTTTTGTTCGGAGGGGGAAAGTGATTCCTTATATATTTTTTTTACAAATAAAAATTTACAAAACCCAACGGAATTTGTTTATATACATTTTGTTACTTTTTTATGGGTCAGGCAAAATTTCAATGGGGAGGGGAGTTCAAACCTAGTATTACTCACTGGAGACGACCTTGTTTATCAGCACTTCTAATGAATGCTACTTCCGTGTAATTTTTACTATTTTACAATACAGTCCTAAAATGCTCCTGAGTGCTTGGGGTTTTGTTATCCTCAAAGACAAAATTTCCAGACTGTTCTGATACGCTGAAAAATATGGCTATCTTATTATTTTGATTCAAAGATTTTGGGGAAATTACGGGTGTGGGGGGGGGAATTTGCCCTTTAATCACTTTCTACTAATAAGAAAGGCACTAGTCCTCTCAATTTCAATTCAAATGAGCCCTTTTTGAAGCTTCTATGGCAAAACTTTCTATAAAAACCTTAAATGCCCCAAGGTCATAACTTACGACCCTTGTCCTGAGGGCTATGGGGGGGGGAGGATTGCTATTCTCAAAGACATAATTTAGAACCTTACAACTACATTGAACAACATGTTGATCGGAAATCTTTGGGTAAATGATGGGCGTGGGGGAGGGGGGGGGGGATTCTCCCACCAAATAATTTCGACTATTAAAAAAAGCAATAGCCCTTTCAATTCCCAATCGAATGAGGCTTTTCTAAAATTTTTAAGACAACACTTTCTATAAAAAAAATTATGTGCCCCCAGGGTATAACTCACAACCTTAACCCTGAGGGCTGTTGGGGGTTGTCATCCTCAAAGACCTAATTTCCAGAACTTTCAACTACGTTGAATGAAATCTCTATCTCAAAACTTTGATTGGATGTGTTTGGAGAAATGGTGGGCGTGAGAGGGGCGTTAGGTGCCTTTCAATCATTTTCGACTATTAAAAAGGGCACTAGCCCTTTCAATTTCAAATCGAATGAGCCCTTTTTGAAGTTTATACAACAGCGCTTTCTATAAAAATAACCTTATATGCCCCAGGGCATAACTTACAACCCTTGCCTTGAAGGCTTTTGGGGGAGGGGGGCTGTCATCCTCAAAGACATAATTTTCAAAACTTTCAACTACGTTGAAAAAAATGGCTATCTCAAAATTTTGATTTTGTGTGTTCGGGGAAATGGTGAGCGTGAGGGGGGGGGGGCTAGTTGCCCTCCCATCATTTTTTAATTTTGAAAGGGGCACTAGCCATTTCAATTTCCAATCGAATGAGCCCTTTTTGAAGTTTCTACGACAACGCTTTCTATAAGAAGCTTACTATACCCCCCAGGGCGTAACTTACAACCCTTGCCCTAAGGTCTGTGGGGGGGGGTGTCATCCTCAAATACCTAATTTCCAAAACTTTCAATGTTGAAAAAAATGGCTATTCAAAAATTGTGATGGGATGTGTTTGGGGAAAAGGTGGGCGGGAGAGGAAGGTTATTTGCCCTCCCATCACTTTCGACTGTAAACAAGGGCACTAGCAATTTCAATTTCCAATCGAATGAGCCCTTTTTAAAGTTTCTACGACAATGCTTTCAATAAAAAACCTTATATGCCCCCAGGGCATAACTTATAACCCTTGTCCTGAATACTGTGGGGGTAGTGTCCTGCTAAAAGATATAATTTCCAGAACTTTCATCTGCATTGAAGAAAATGACTATCTCAAAATTTTGATTGGATGTGTTTGGGAAAATGGTGGGCGTGGAAGGGGTGTTAGTTGCCTTCCAATCACTTTCGACTATTAAAAAGGGAACTAGCCATTTCAATTTCCAATCGAATGAGCCCTTTTTGAAGTTTCTAAGATAACGATTTCTATAAAAAAAAAACTTATATGCCCCCAGTGCATAACTTACCACCCCTGCCCTGAGGGGTTTGGGGGGGTTTGTCATCCTCAAAGACATAATTTCCAGAACTTTCAATTACATTGAACAAAATGGAAATCTCAAAATTTTGATTGGATGTGTTTGGGGAAAAGGTGGGCGTGAGAAGGGGGTTAGTTGCCCTCCAATCACTTTCGACTATTAAAAATGACACTAGCCCTTTGAACTTCCAATCGAATGAGCCCTTTTTGAAGTTTCTATGACAAAGCTTTCTATTAAAACCTTATATGCCCCTAGGGTATAACTGACAACCCTTGCCCTGAGGGCTGTGGGGGGAGTTTGCTCCTCAAAACAATGAGCCCTCTTGCGACATTCTAGGACAAATGGGTTGATACGATCATCCCTTGGGAAAAGAAAAAACAAATAAACGCGCATCCGCGATACTTCTTCTGGCAAAAAATATAAAATTTCACATTTTTGAAACTAGGAGCTTGAAACCTCTACAGTAAGGTTATCTGATAGGCTGAATCTGACGGTGTGATTTTCATTAGGATTTACTTTCTTTTAGGGTGATTTCCTCTCTTTTTTTCCAAAATAAGGCAAATTTTTTCAGGCTCCTAACTTGTGATTGGTAAGACTAAACTTGATGAAATTTACGTATTTAAAATCAACATAAAAATCCAATGCTTTTAATGTATCTATTAGTTTCAAAACTCCGTTTTTTAGACTTTCGGTTAATATTGAGCCGGGTCACCTCTTACTTACAGTTCGTTGCCACGAACTGGTTGATTGGGATGGAGGAGTGTGCGCAGTCTTGTTGGCCTCGAGTGGCTTGGTGCTGCAGTGAGTTGTAAGTAGTAGTAATAGTATGCGGGCGTAAAAGCGATGCGGGGGTTTCAGGTAGTTTGTTGCGGCAGTGAGTTTTTTTTTTAACAGTAGTTGCTATTGGGTTCCACCTATAAAAGCAATATTAAATCATATTTTTATAATATGTACTTTCAAGTCTCTGCAAAATTGCCGCCGTTTAGTGAAAAATTGGGCGAACAGTTAAAATGTGTAAAAACAAACAAACTTAAGAGAAACAGAGGATGGAAATTAAACAGAAAAAGATATGAAAACGGAAATCAAATGAAGTCTTACCCGTCTTCTGTGAATTGCTTGTTGAAGCAAATCAACAACATCCTCGTCTTCCACCCCTGAGCAGGTAAATCCTTTTGTCCACTGAACTAATTTGGCTTTTGTCAGGCCTTCTTGTCGGCATGGAAAGCTGAAGGTGAAACCAAGCGGAAGAACTTCTTTGTCAATCTTAAATTCATGAACGAATAGGGAAAGGCATTCCGCAATATTATCAAAAAGCTTCAAAAAATAAAACATTTCTTATCGTCAGATAACGAGTTCAAATAATTGATAAATAACAAAATATGCATTCATCAAACTGCTATACTCTGTAAACAAAAAAGAAAAGTACCAAAGAATTAATATTATCTGTTTATATTCTATTTTTTGTGTTTTATATTTTCTGGCTTATGTTTTAATGAGGCAAAAGAAAACTAAGATAACAGAATTTTTTATTGCTGTATTTCCCGAACTATTGGTCGTGAACCACCAGTGAATTACCAATGATCCACCAGTGATCCATCAGCGAGTATTGAGCGTGCTCAGACCCTAATGGGCCTCTGTAACTGGCCTCTGTATAATGAGGCCCTAACTGGCCTCTGTATAATACATGAATAAAAAAAGGAAGTGACAACATTGTATGGTTCATTTAGCCATTTTTAAATAATAAGAATTTAAATATATTTAAGTTACATAAGCAAATTATCAGTTATAAAAAACAAATAAATAAATACAAATTTGGGTACTTGTATGATAAACCCCATACCGGGTTTATCATACATGACTACCCTTTAAACCCCATGACAACCCTTTTTTAGGCAAAGATTAAAGCATTAACAACATTGAAAAAGAAAGTAAAGCATTAAAATTACCATGGGGCCTTCTTTAAATGATTGATGCCAAGTGCGTTTAGTCTCTTTTTAAGATTTTTTTTTAATTTGGTAGCTACATAGGTAGCTGCATAGCTTTACCGGTCAGACTATTTTTGTCTGATTGATATGTTTAGCCTACTGGCTCAGACTAAGAATGTTCCAATTAACAGTCAAAATTTGTTTTATCGCCTGTACTTGGTTTTCGTGACATATAGTATTTTTTGGTAATTGTAGCTTACTCTTTGAAATTTTGTAAAATTAACTGAAATATATATAAAAAAAAAAATACTGGAGATGGGATGTCAACATGGAAAAGACCAGGAAACACATGAAAACTACGAAAATTATGAAAATAATAATTGAAAAAATTAAACCTCTTGCAAACAGAAATTACAATGAATAAATGATACATGAATTATAACAATGAATAAATTAAAAAAAATTATAACAAACAGGAAAAATTATATATGAACAATAAAATTAAATTGCCAAGAAAAAATTATGGTAAAGTCAGCCAATAAATAGAAAAGAAGCGATAATAACAAAAACAGATATTTCGGCAAGGAAATATCGGCAAGCCAAGCCGTTTTCAGTGCTCAAAAAAAGAAGAAAAACTTTTGAAGCTAATTCGAAGAGAAAAGAAATATATTTGTTTATTATCTTTATCGTTATAATTTTTTTAACTTACCCCATAATTCAACTTTTATGTATATCTAGGTACCGGTACAAATACTTGCTACGTTGAGAAGCTAGAGAATATAGAACTCTGGGATGGGGACTCAGATGATCCTAAGCAGTGTTTAGTTAACACTGAATGGGGTGCCTTTGGAGATAATGGATGTTTGGATTTTAATAGGACAGACTTTGACAAAGCCCTAGATGCAAACACTTTAGATCGAGGAAGACAATCGTGAGTGTAGTCAATTTTAGGCCGATTTTGTTTTACTTTCACAAGTTTGGTATTTTTTAAGCTAATCAAATGCATTGGGTTATTGCTATAGATATGGCGGTTGTATGCTTGATACAATAAAATTCCAGAAGTAACTACGTCTTTAATAAACAAAACGTAAATGAGACTAAAATAAAACACAGGCAAATAACAACTTTCAGTATTTCAACATGCCACATCCATTTGGCGTGCTGGAACAACAACAACGCTAGGTATCAATTTGTCGCAGTTTTTTCCTGGTTTACAGTTTTTTGTAATACAAATTTCTCGTTCTGTATAACGAGATCCTAATCGGATAAAAAGATGTGTAGGCCCTAAGATTCTTTAATCAATTTCGGTTTGCCTAAGTCATCACGATTTTTCCTTTTAAGGAATTTTTTAATTTGGTTCAAGAGATCCACTCAAGGGCATAGATATATTCTTCCTTTTTATTTACCGAGTATTCTAGTCAATATTTTAAAACTAAATCCTGGAATTTTTAGACAGGCATGTATGTGAGATTTATTTTTTAGGGGGGATTCAAATGAACATAAATATGCCAATTATGCAAAAAATATCAATAAATGTTTCAAATCATCGAACTTTATATCAACAAGTTTAATAAGTCGAAAATCCGAACACCCCTCCCTATTACCCATTACCTGTTGTAATGGCTGTAAAAATTTATTTTGATAGAGAGGGGGTGCCAAATTATCATAATTTGATCGCTAATATTTCTTTAAATCAGTCTGGCAAATTTATTTTGACTATTCTTTTTCTTTGCTGTTAATCTGACATGATTAATTATTTAGGAAGGGATGAAACATAACAATTACCCCAAATAAAAATTACTTCTGAGAGATGTACCTGCGTAGTTAAAAATTTCAAGTGGGCATTTCTCTTCCATTTTTGTCCTGTCTAAAAAATGTTTTCAAAGGCGGCGGGTATAAGGACAAATTTAAGGATTTTGATTGCCAATACTTAACTTTGTCCGCCAAATGTATTTTTAGGCTATTTAATATTATCTAATTTACCCCTCTTCCTCCCTGAAAATTAACAATTATTTCGAAGTAGTGTCCCTATCTTTGCAAATCTCAAAATTTTGCAGAAGAAATTTCCCTCCCTTCTTTGAACTGCTTAAAATATGTTTTTCAAAGGCAGTGTCTCTAAGGACTGCCAAAATTAGTTTAGCCAAAAATAATACAAGCAGCACATGTATTTCAATGAAAGTTACACGCTTAATGAACTTTACTTTTTCAGAAAATCCGAACGATAGTTTTGAAGACAATATTTTTTTGCTAATTATATAGATTTAAAACTAAATCATACAATCCAATTTCGATTTAAAATCTGACTTATTAGATTTTTAAAGGGTACTTGTATGATATATCCACTACTGCTCAAGCTGTTCATATATTGACGCACTGTAAACCGGTTTATTTCGCTAGTTTCTTCACCTTAGCGTGAGAAAAGGAATAAACGGGAAATATATAGTTTAGGCTATATATTTGCACATTAGGGGCTGGGGTAAAGTATTTGAAGTCAGAAAACAGTTCTTACTTCTTCATATATGGAATAGTTATAGCTAATACATTTTGCATGCAGACCAACTGTACTTTACCCCCCCCCCCCCCTAATGTGCAAATATATAGCCCAAATTTTATTCTAAAGTATTATATTTTTATCATACTCATATATATTTTATTAGGATTAACTTAACTTCACTTCTTAAGTGGTAGTGGGTATATCATACAAATATCTTTAAATGTGTTGTAAAAAAAGGGTTAGTTTCTTGGAGGATCCAGACAGGAAAAATAACGGACTGTAAGTAAGGAGTGATGTGGCTCAATAGTAATCGAAATTAAATAAAACAGAATTTGACATTAATAAACATATCAAAAGAATTTGCTTATTATGCTGCTTCCAAATATATAATATTAATTAAGTTTAGTGTTACTGATCAAAGGCTACGTGCCTGAGAAAATACGCCTGATCCTTTAAAAAGGGGGGAATCACCCCCTTAAAATTTAAGGAATCTTTATAAAAATCACCCTCAGATTCAACGTATCCAAGAACCATATCGTATAAGTTTTAACCCCTCATCGGCAAAAAAGTGGATTTTTTTATTTTTGCCAGAAGTAACATCACGGATGTGTGTTTTTTTTCTTTTCCCTAGGGGTGATCGCATCAAACCAATAACCCTAGAATATTAGGAAATTGCTCATTCGAACGGAAATTAAAGATTGGAGGGTAACTAGCCCACCTCCCACGCCCATTTTTTCCCAATGATTTCCGATCAAAACTTTGAGGTGGCCATTTTGTTTAGCATAGTCAAAAGATTTAATAACTTTGCGTTTGAGGGTGATTTTACTCTCTCCCCCTACATTCCTGAGGGAAGGGGTACAAGATATTAACTTCACCAATCGTTTACAAATAGTGTTGTCTATTTGGAAGTATACGTATACTTTTCGGGGGTGGGGGGATTGTTGGCGGGGAAGGGGAGGTTATACGGATGGATCTTTCCACAGAGAAATTTTTCGTGGGAAAGGACCTTTTCATGGAGAGGGAGCTGGATTTCCCGGATAGTTTTTTTTCAACTGAAAGCAAGGAGCAACATTAAAACTTAAAACGAAAAGCAATTATTACGAATCTGAGGGGTGTTAACCCCTTCTCAATACCTCGCTCTTTACAATAGCGTTTTTTAAACTTTTAGAAAAAGATTATAATTCAAATTAAACGGCCCTTGTATCTCATGAGTCCCTCTTGAGTAATTGGAACAAAAATTCAAACTCTAGTGTAAAGAGCGAGGCATTGAGGAGGGAAACCCCCTCATATACATAACAATTGCTGTTCGTCTTAAGTTTTAACGTCGCTCCTTAATTTCAGTTCAAAAACTCAGTTATTTCAATATAACTTAATGAAAAAGACACATATACAGTCATGAAGTTCTAAATACTACAACAGAGAACCCGATTGAAGAAGTTTCAATCTCCTATCTATCAAATTGTGGAATTCTCTATTTTTACCAGAAGAAAGATCACAGATGCGTGTTTATATTTTTTTTTTGTTTTTTTTTTTGTCTTTTTTACCCAAGTATGATTGTATCGATCCAGTAGTCCTAGAATATCGTGAGAGGGCTCATTCAAACGGAAACTAAAAGTTCCACTGTCCTTTTCAAGTGACGCATAAAATTGGAGGGCAACTTAGCCCCCTCCCACGCTCTTTTAGCTATTTTGTTCAGCATAGTCGAAAATTTAATAAATATGTCTTTGAGGGTGACATGGTCCCCACAGTTCCCGGAGGAAGGGCTGCAAATTATGAACTTTACCTGTTATTTACTTACAGCATTGGTTATTGGGAAGTATAGAGACGTTTTCAGGAGTGATTTTTATGGTGGAGGGGGTTTCGGAGGAGGGGGTTACGCAGGAGGATTTTTCCGTGGAGGATGTTTCTGAGGGGGAAGGGAAATTTCTATGAAGGGGGAGTCGGATTTCTCATCATTGTTTAAAAAACGATCAGAAATTTAAAAAAATAAAGTTTTTTCAACTGAAAGTAAAGAGCAACATTAAAACTTAAAACGAACAGAAATTATTACGTATATGAGGGGGTTCGCCCCAAAGTCAATACCTCGCTCTTTACGCTAAAGTTTTTTTAGTACTTTCAAAAGAGCTATCTATTCCGTGATTCATGGATTTGTGATTCGAACAAAATTCGAACTTTAGCGTAAAGAGCGAGATATTGACTAGGGAGAGACCCCTCATGTACGTATTAAAGAAAAACAATAAAAAAAGCGATACGGCTCAATAGTAATCGAAACTTTAAAAAACGGAATTTTAATGTCAATAATAAATCAAAAGAATGGGAGTAGTGATCTATATAAAGGTTTCAACCCTACAAGGAAACCTACAAGCCTGAGGTATGGATATGTGTGCAGTTTCACACCTACACACCTTACCAGGGGCAGTCACCTATTACTACAGACGGTACATGCCTTACCACACGGGTTTCTGAGGCAACACCCATTTTTTGGGTCCAATCAAAGAGAGCGGTGGCTACTCCATACACAGTAACTTGATTAGTAATTGGATTCAAATATAAGGAGTAATTTTCATTGTAGTTCATATTAGAAAGAGAATTGAATGTAGAGAGAGAATAGTTTATTTGAGACGATATTAGTAAAGAAAATGAGAGGTACATTTACACTTTTGGAGCTTGATGGTGGAGCAGGTAGCAGCAATGATAAAAGGGCGAGAGTACCAAACGTGGTTGTGGAAATAACACGAGGATGTAGACTAAGCCTTTGAATGGGAAGGTAAGTATGCTAGATACGTGATATCTTTGAGCAAATTTAAACTAGAGGAGCAATTATGCTTTGCAGCGAAACTGAACATTGTGCATATAAATAGATTTCAAACTGCATTAGATGCAATAGTGAAATATATTGACGAAAATAAATTGAATCAGTGATTGTTATTGTTGTAATTATACTCAATAAAATTGTTTCTAAATCGAAGATATTTTTCTTTCTATAGTAGGCTAGCGTATATTTTTAGAGTAGAAAAAGAATTCTGGTTAGTCTGAAGTTGGTTGTGAGAGTTGTATGACTCTAAAAAATGGATAGATTTGAGAAAGAGAAAACCATGGGGAATCTTGTGTTTATGGAAAAACGTTTGATTCTAGATAATGATTTTCTGGAATTATCCATTCAAAGGAAGATATTTTCTCAGGGAATGCTTATCGATATAATGAAAACTGATTCTCTATCATTAGACTATTGCATTAAGCTTTCACGTCATGGTCCAAAGGCATTTACACAATTTATTGACATATTAATCACGACACAGCAAACCGATATTGTGGATTTGCTTTTAAACACGCACGCTAGCTTAGAAATTTAAGACTTTTTCCATGAGAAAGATGCTGTTCAAGGATGATTTACCCCTCTCTCTCTCTATCTCACTCAATTTGTTGATAGTAGCTCAGTTTCATTTTGGCGGTGAGAGTGTGAACACATGAAAAAATGTTCCGTACATGTCCACTATGTATGTATACACAGGGCAGCTGGTCATCATGTGAGAATTGTACAATGATCGATGAGTATGATGAAAAGTGCAGATTATGCAACCCGTGTAAATTGCATAGAAGATATGCTTTACTAATTAAAGGTTGTAATTCCTGTCTTGAAGGGGTGTGTGACTCTCATCTTAGAGGACACCTATGCTCTAATTGCCACTATGATAAATATAATCAGTGGAGAATACATATCCTGGTATGATTGGAAAGAATCCTAAGCGTGATTTTAGTTTATTGCTATGAGATAGGTATCGTCGTGGCTTTAGATTGTTTTGGGAGGAGGAGCCTGGTTTGCGATTCGACTGTTGCAGCAACAAAAGAATTTTGTTTCTACATCATCGTGGTGAAGACAATGGCTAATATGATTATAAACCTACTGATTTTTATTTGGCTATGACGGAATGTGATTCGCCACTTGAGGACACTGTTTGTGACATTGCTTCAAATAAGCAAATTGAAACATACGAATTCTACAAAATGAATGAGAATAGTATCATTGACTATACAAAGAAGACATGTATTTTCTATTGTAGAAAATGTGACCTTGACATTGCAGCACATCAGGATCAGTATACTGTGAATTCAGATAATCTACCTGCATTAGTCGTTCTCGACAAATAACTATACGTAGTAGTAGATGAAATCTAAAGAGTAGAAAAGTTGTTTTTTATCATTTATATACATTATTTCTTATTAATAAACAATTTCACATACATTTTCAGAACATTTTATTCGTAGGGCACTAAAATCAATATTAAACACACTTGAAAGCATATTTTCAACTAGAAAGTCGTTCAATCAAGGAACGTAAGGAACAGTATCTCAACGTAAATGTTGAGATACTGCTTGCAGGTATAGCCACGACATCTGAACATGAAAAAGAGTGTGCATGAAAGCCGCATTTCTTAGTCGTTAAATCCTTTACTCTCCTTTGATTTTGAATAATAGTTTTCCTGCTGCTCTCAATAAAGTTGCTGATGTGTGGAGTGTAGAATTTATATGATAGGCCAAGAGGATCAAAAAATTCAATATTCTTCGCTGTTTGAAAGATGCATAGCCAATGACCTGTCTTCAAAGTCGATGGACTGCTATTAACAATGATTAGGGTATTGTTAACAGTTGGAATTTTTTCAATGAAGTCTGATGGTATGCAATATGACTTGTGCTGGGACATTTATAAATCCATATTAAATACGTTGATTATTTGGCAAGTGTTCATGGTGCTACGTCTAGTAGAACACTGCCGTCGGGTGTGATTTCCCAATAGGTTTCAAATTGACTCAATGATATTAGCGTGATACTCTCATTCAAAGCATCGGAAAATCTGCACTCCAAACGTACATTCACCGTTCGTACTGTGCTCATATCCTGGGTGCCAGACAGGTCCAAAACAATTACACCATGAATTTTTGAAAACATTGAATCGGTTATTCCATTTTCAAATAGTTGTGAATCATGATCTAGGGATTGCATGGTCAACTCATACAGAGTTCTATGGATTTTTATCAAATGATAAAGTGTACAGTGGAATACCATTCACTTTGCACACAAGGCTAGATAGACCAAAAAATTAAAATCATGGGTGGATGCAGTCCAGAATCCAATGGCAATGGCACTCTTCACAAATGCCAAAGCAAGTTTTGATGGGATTTCTCAATTGATAAATGATGAATCGGTATAACTGCGAGAGCCGGCGGCAATGTGACGTTGATTGGTGATCGTATGGGGCACAAGAAATTTAATGTTACCACTGGCTCTTAGCTTTTCCACCACCAATGCAGCAGAACTCGCAACCTGTTGTTTTCGAACATGAAGAATTGCGTAGGTGATAATGACATTTGCACCAGGTTCTGCAGAAATTGGTTTCCTCAAAATGAAATTCGATGGTGCTAGTTGCAACTTTATGTCAATCTTGACATTGTTGGGTAACCATTGGGATATATTGAATATCCCATGATTTAATTTTCCAACTAAATGATACTCCTGGGTCACTGTACTAGTTAACTCACCGTCAGTATCAACACCTTATCGATATTCATAGCCCAATGAGTGTCCTCTCAACTCCTTATATGCCTTTGGTGTCATCATCATAAATTTTATGTAGCTTGCATAGTTGGATAAATTATTGCCAGTGCTCACCAATGTTCCATTAATAAATACATTAATTTGGTTAACAGGTTTTTTAGAATACAGTTTTCATAGGACGGACCATCGGCAGTATTTGGAGTAGTATTCTCTGACTTTTCCTTTACCGCAACATTTAAATCAATACATTTTGAAGACAAATCAATAAACTAGTCCTCATTGGAAAATATCTGAAAGTGTATATTTTCCTAGAGGGGTTGTTGAGGATGAAATTGTTCATAGTAGCCATACTTGACACTGACATCAACATTTTCAGCATTGAACAGATTCAATGAGGAACTGATTGATGGATGCGATTCTTTGTGGGGGAGATAAGTCATCTTAAGAGAAGAAATCCTTCTTTGATCTAACAATCTTTTTCTTTTTCTTCTTATTGGTCTTCTTTGTTTTATTCCTCAAAGTCCTTGTTGGTGTCCTTCGCTTCCCGCCTGGGTAGAGACTGATGAGTGAATGAGGCCCACTCATCCTTTTTAATCCCTTCCCATTTTGCTGAGATTTTAATTGCTCACCAACGGCTCTTGCTGAAGATCTAATATTTTCCTTAACACTCTCGTTGAAATTTTTACCCGACCCCCAGTCCTGTAGTGTTGAGGCAGCAAAATTTGATGCAGCAGGTACAAGATATTTTTTGGAAAGGGGTAGTGCAAGAACGAAATAGCCCAGCAAACCAGCTACCAAGACCATAGCCAGATTTTGCAGTACGTTCCTTGTAATAGTCCAATCCATCACCTATTTGACGTGGACTCAGAGCACTAACATAGCAATTGATATCAGGACAGACAAATGGAATTCTTCTATTGTTCATTTTAGTCGGTGTCGAAGATGATGGCTCGAAAATGAAATGTAATCACATCTAAGCCTTTTGTTATTGCTAGAGGATCACCCAATTCACTTCTTAGTGTAACTAACAGAGTTCCAAATACGAAGTGTTTACAGGAACATACTGAAGATTCTTTATATTATAGTGATGAACATGTTCATGGGTTGTTTTTCGTGCAAGAACAATTAGGAGGGGGAAATTTGAATTACCGACTCTCGATGTTTCCACAAAGGATGCATAAAGAAATATGCAAGAGCCTGAGGCGAAACCAGGTGGATAATCAGCAAAAATAACTTGATCCATCCCGCTAAAAGTGCCTGCGTTTTTCCCATTGATCATATTCTGTTTAAAGCCAAGAAAATCTCGCAGATTATCATTGTGATTAATTACTTCAGTGTCAACAGGTAAGGTAATGCAAATCCTATCGTGTTCCTTGAATAATTAAAATGGAAAGAATTCCTACGATTTGAGATTTTTCTATTGATTGAACGACACAAATCCGTCATAGTTCCATATTCTTTATATCTCAATGTAAAATCCGGATAGTCACTAGATTTCAATGCTTAAACCCATTCATACTCGACAAACAGTGACCAATCGAATGGTATAACTTTTATCTCATACACACGATCCTTTCTCAGGATACCATAGGTATTTTTGAGAATGCAGTCGACAAGAGCCACTTCATACTTTCCATCGTCCAATTTGATGGCGGGGGAGTTTTATTCAAGTCATTGTAGAGAGGATCGGAGACGTTGGACACAAATATTACATAAAAATCATTGGGCATTGTCAATATCTTCAACACCGATCCAAGAATCAAAATCAGAGTTGTATCCTAGCAACCGAACAAGTAACTGTTTCTTACCCCTGCGAGTAAGAGTCTTTAATATCTTTTCAACTTGATAGATTTCAATATTATTTTTAACTTTTTGTAGTTCATTGTCATAAAAGCCGCTGAAAATCTGTTTATCTTTGGTATCTCGCAGACGATATGTTATGGGTTTGGTGTCTAGGATTTTTGCCACTTTAAAAAGTTCAGTTGACCACAATTAATTGCCCTTTTCAAAAACATTAGTTGTTCTATTAATTCGAACAGTATCACCAATATTGAATTTTTTTCTTCACAATCGTTTCATTGGAATATTGTTTAAGAAAAGTATCAATTGTATCATGATCAGATGATGAACTTCCGTTGGGGTTGAATTGGACAATTATCGATGGGGTCGTTGATTATAAATCAACATGATTTTATCTCAATCATGAATAAAAGCAGGTGTATTTTTCAATGTACAATATCTTGAAATTAAAAGTCGAATAGTTCTTATCAATCGTTCGGCCAATGCAGCCTTTATGGGACTATGACTATGATAGAGCAGTGTATTATATTTCATTAGTACTTTTTTAACATGGGGATTAACAAATTCACTACCGTGAGCCGTTTGAATTGTTTTATACGAATCCTGTTCGAGAATACTTTCTATAGCCTGAGCAACTTCAACACCTCTCTTTGACCGCAATGGGATGGCAAATGCATAGCGATTATAAACACTGATTGCAAGTAGAATGTACTTGTACGGTGTATTTTAACGACTTTGAGTGTTATCAAGATTTAAGAGATCGACTTGTATTGTATCTAAGGGGGAAAGAGCTTTAGTTTTTAGATAGTGAAAGGCACGGATCGTATTGTTCCGAAGCAGAGTCTAACTTGATTCATTTTCTAGATAGTCTTGTACACCTTTGGTGCGAACACCGGTGACTTTGAAAAGAGTGGTGGGGGAACTTAAACTTTCCACTTCACCAATATTTTCATAAGCACGTTTCAGAACTTCAACCATTTTGAACGTAAACACGTTGTGTAACGTCCACTACCCTTTTGTATACTAGTGGTTGGTGGTGGTGTGCTCATCCTTCTCCTCAGTGTCAAATCAATGTTTCCACTAGGTGTTCTAGTATTTTCCAGGATTGATTTAAAACCTTCTTCTTCTTTTTCGTCTTCTTCTTGTTCATGTTTTAATGGTGTTGACGATGAGGGAATATGTTCATTTAATTTTTTTAGAATTTGCTTAATGCAAAAAAGACTTTTGGGAAAGTTTAATATATTTAGAGAGTTGTATAGATGAGTGTCAAATGATAATAGCCCTTTACGATTTGTAATCATATCATAGATTAAATCAAGTAGATTATAGTTCTTGCCCTGAATTATAATCCCTTTCCCATTGCTACCAACTTGAATATGATCTTGACCACTTTCCATGAGATATTTTATGAGTCGTTTACTTTGTTCACGATATGAGCGTGGCATTATATTTCCAATCCTCGACACTATTGAATTAAATTCCTCCTTCCTTAAATGTGTTCCAGCAGTGATAGCAGAAGAATCCTGTGGAGATGATCCTTTTTTTGTGATTAATGACAATAGCTCTTACACGGTTGGTCTTAAATTTTTCCAATCGGTAAAGTGCATCTTGAAGTAAAAGCAGTTTTTATCATCCTCAATATTCTCATTGTCAATGAATTTACTCAGATTGTCCTCAAAGCGTTCCACGGGTGAGAGAGCGAGTTCTATTGGAGTCAATTTATTGGGTCTAGCCATCTAGAAAAAACTGTTTACAAGTCCTGTAATTATTGGCAGTAAAAGTGTGAAAAAGCTACTGCCCGCTTGAAGAAGACGTTTCCTTTTAAAATTCTTTCCTTTCTTTTTACAGGCCAATGTACGCACAATGCAACAATGTTGCTTTGCCTGTTGCTTAATTACTTCTGGCAGTTGAACATTGCCCTCGGTTAAATTTAAACAAAGTTCAGATATTAGATTAATGAAATTATTGTCAATATCATGTTTGAGTATGGCTTTCCTAAGTGGGGGTTTTGAAGTGCTTAGAACGGAAAATAAATGTCTATTTTCCTGTAGTTTCTTCAGTGTCATGATGGCAACTAAGAGCCTATTTAACTGTTCACGGGGAGATATACTGTAATTTCATTTTCAAAAATATCTGTGACTACACGCAGATCCTCGGTTGTATTTTGATTGATATCCAATAGGATGTAGCCATAGGCTTTATTAGTTGCCTGATTGTTCACTGAAAGTAGAAATTTTGGGTCGCTGGGATATATTTGTTTACTGAGAGTTATTAGCGAGCTAGAATCACAAACAACTCTTTTGATGATATAGTAGGTGCAGTTCAAAGCAAGTGTTCGCATACATTTGCTCTGATGAAAGAGATTTTGTAGAACCAGAGTAACGGAAATCTGTTCATGATGAGAACGAACAGTGAACAGTTGTAGCATTCCCTGGGATCATTGTTCAATAGATTCAGCTAATTCGTTAATAATCAACCAACAGATTGGTTCAATAATATTGAAAACATCGAGCCCCTATATCAATAGTATCTGCACACCCGATATGACAATTGCTTTTATTTTATCGTATGACTCCTGCCAAATACTGTAACAATAGTAGATTTTTTTCGGCTGTTCCACAATTATTGAATCAAAATTTTTAATTATTTTAGTTAAGAGCGTCACTTTGCCTTATATTGATGGACCACACAGAAACGATCTGATTAGTGTTTTAAATTGATGCAAATTGCTGTTCCCTTCAACAGTTCACCTACAACTAACTGTAGACTATAGATGTCTAATGACTAAATAATTTCCTTATTAGTACTACTCTGTTCAAGAATAATGAGAAGAAGAAAAAAATCAATAAAGAATCATATTTTCTTTTATTATTAACATAAAAGTAGTAGCACTTTACAAATAATACATTAAACAAGAAATAAGCACATTAAACAAGAAAAATACACTTTTTTTAATTTATTTATTTATAACAAAAATACAAGATTTATTTTAAATAAGCACCAGAAAAAAAATACCTTTAATAAATACACTTTTTTTATTTATTTATTTATAACAAAAAATACAATATTTATTAAACAATACACTTAAAATAATATCACATTTTTTATTTACAACATTTTGTAATTTGAAATGGGGTCCCCCCACCCCTCGGGGGCTGCCGCTGCGGCAGCCGAAAGCAAGGGCGGCAACTGCGGCGGCCGAAAAGCGCTGAGGGCCGGGCCGGGCCGAGCCGGAGGGGGGCATTAAATAACTCTAAATGGTGGAAATTATGAAGAAGTATCTGCTCTGCCTTGCAAATATATTAAAAATTGTTTGAAAAAAAGAAAACAGAATTTAAAACACACACCACCCACCTTTCACTTTGAATGAATTTAAGTTATTTTTTTCAGACCGATTTGTTTTCTATACTCTAAACATTCAACTCGGTCTGAGATTAAATAGTGACCGTGTGGTAGTACCTTCACACCATCTTCAAATACATAAACTTTTTCTGATTGGCTGACTTGGCGTTTTTCTCAACTCTAACTCTGTAGTTTTTAAATTGTAAAGAGCGAATCGCCATGACTTTCGCTCTTGGGACTAAACTACGTTCCACACAGTTTCGATAGACACTCATGTCGAAATTATTTTTTACAAAGTGTCTAGGTACCCCCTTGCAAACTTGTTTGATATCCTTGTTGTGCAT
Source organism: Artemia sp. Qi Xiang Cuo (assembly GCF_049724085.1). NCBI lineage: Eukaryota > Metazoa > Arthropoda > Branchiopoda > Anostraca > Artemiidae > Artemia > Artemia sp. Qi Xiang Cuo. The sequence continues at coordinate 72,852,008 of NC_142797.1, read as the reverse complement.
TTCTGCACAGTATACCTTCGGCCCAGGAAAAACACCACTGGATATCAGATCACTTCCCGTTTCAGATTTTAACATTAACAATTGATTTGGGGCCTGGTGTTTCGCTAGCTCTGGGTAGAAGGATTCATTCCCGTTGGTGTAGTCTATTTGTGAGATAATTTATTTGCCATTTTCACAATCATTTAACAAATTTTCGGATTTAACTTTTGATAGGGGCGAGTCAGTTTCCCCATAATGCACTTGAAATTGTACTTCCACCAGTGATTTTACCTTGAATACATTATAATAAAATGACAACATGAGTAATTTAGATATTTCTATTATTGCAGTCCCGCTTGCAATATTTTATTTAAAACAATGATTCTTTTATTACGATGTAAGAGCACCATATCAGAGTCTATGATTGTGAACGATGAGAAGTTTGGATCCGCAATGATTCGAGCACAATCTTTGGGATTGGTTATAATGTCACATCGACTTCTGTTTTGTACGCTTTCGCATATTTTACTGAAGGCTGAGTTTAATATGAGTTTACAGATTTCCTTCTCAACCTTCGTTTTCGCTTGTGAATGTTTACCGACAAAGGTGTCAATAAACATTTTCATGTAAGGCTTTTGATCAAATTGGAGGGCTCTATGAATCGTTGTGACTTTGAAGCCATTGGACACCATCCATTTCAAATGCACGTGATGTACAACGATATTCTGTTTCGGGTTGAGGTCGGCAATAAGTTTTTGTTTTGAAGGCACCCAGTGCATATTCCCATCTTCTACTAAAGATAAATTGTAGGGGCTTAGAGAGTCCGTACCCACTGGCCTATTTATGCACGGGAAAACAAAGTCTTTTACCGAGTCATGGATTTCCGTGAGTATTTCACCGTCACTTTAAAAAAAAACTATCCCTGTGCCGTATTTTCCTCAACGGGAGCAATGTTGGGGAAATTCGAAGCACATGGATTGTTAAGCCATTTGTAATTCCCACACGGCAAACAGTAGTGAGACATTGCCAATGAATAAAGGGAATTCATATCCAAAAAACTGCGTCTGACTTTTCATCGGTGTGCTGTCCGGTCAGATCAGTTTTCATGATACGATCCCCCTGAAAAACACACCCACCCCTCATTGATCTCTCTAGAAAAAGATGCTGATCCAAATTGGTGATCAGATCTATTTCTTCTTTGCTGATTTTAAGTGTCAAGTCCATCACCAGATGAGGAGTGGGAAAATAATACCCTAAATCTAACCCAAATTCCCCATAGATTTTATCCGTATTTTTGCATCCAGAAGAGTGAGTACGCCACTGGCCAAGTACAGTTCACAATAATCCCACCCATTTTTACAACCGCCCTTTGCCCAAACCCTCTTAGCAAATTCATAGTTGCTAGTGGTGCACTCACTCAGTAAGAGAATTGTATAATGCTTCAATGGGCGGTAATGAAACCTTATCTAGCCTCGAGGCAGAGTTGTAGTAATCATACACATATATGCCCTTACACGTTCATAAATCATACATTTCATCATCGGGGAAGCGCTGTTTAAGGAGGGGGAAGCTATCAAAATTGTCGAATTTTCTGTACCTGAATCAATTGATTTAAGGACTTTGGGAAGAAGCTGAAAGAGTCTAAAAAACGGATTTTATTCAGGCACGTGTTGCCCATGTCAACTGTTTTCCACAAGAATTCTAGCAGCAGTAGCTTCTCCGATGAATTGGGTATGATATTATATGAAAAAAACCATCTATCCATGTGTTATCTACAATTCCCCCCTTGTCAATGCGGGCCAATGCCGGTAAAATAAACTTTAAGTGGTAATTGGAATTGTGTATAAAAACCGGTACGAAATTTTGCTGTCTAACGATTAAATTGCATGATTGATGTGCAACCCCTATAAAGTTACTCCCTCCCGATGTAATTTCCTGCCACAAATGATCGTGGTCAATCCCCTTCCTCTTTCCCCCATTCCCAACACCATCATCAAATTCACCCTTGCAAACCCAACATATTTTACGATTTTTAATGGCTAATCTGTCATCTGGTGAGAGGAGCATAGGATAGTTTGTGTAATGAAGGCGAGAAGGACTTTGGGAAGAAGCTGAAAGAGTCTAAAAAACGGATTTTATTCAGGCACGTGTTGCCCATGTCAACTGTTTTCCACAAGAATTCTAGCAGCAGTAGCTTCTCCGATGATTTGGGTATGATATTATATGAAAAAGAACCATCTATCCATGTGTTATCTACAATTCCCCCCTTGTCAATACGGGACAATGCGGTAAAATAAACTTTAAGTGGTAATTGGAATTGTGTATAAAAAACGGTACGAAATTTTGCTGTCTAACGATTAAATTGCACGATTGGTGTGCAACCCCTATAAAGTTACTCCCTCCCGATGTAATTTCCTGCCACAAATGATCATGGTCGATGATCTTCCTCTTTCCCCCATTCCCAACACCATCATCAAATTCACCTTTTGCAAACCCAACATATTTTACTATTTTTAATGGCTAATCTGTCATCTGGTGATAGGAGCATAGGATAGTTTGTGTAATGAAGGCGAGAAACTGCACCCTTTGCTGTTTTGGTTAGACTGGTCAATGCCGAGCGCATGCAGTCTTCACCCCCTTCCAACGACTCAACTACCTCCGACACTTGCATGGTATTACTAGAATCTCGTAGCGTATGAGGGTAAGAGACCCCTATGGCTTCATGTGTTTTAACACGATTTGGATTTGACGAATCGTACACGTCTGTGAGTCTCACTTCGCTCTCCAAAGCGATCTTTATACTCTTCAGGAGTGTGTACTGGAAATTCTTAAAACGTAAGATCGCTCTATCACCGCTTACCGTTTCCACAGCCTGGTATCCATGAAGTTTACAGTGTCTCGTGGGATGCTTTAGCTTTTAATCAGTCCTCAATCTGGACAGGCATGATGGACAGTAATAACATACATTCCGATTTTTACCCTCACTTAAAACGCTACTAATATCTGTAATTGGATCAAACTGTCCTATTGAATCAGGCTCTGTGCGTGACGTGTATAGAAGCCAAACCCAATGCTCCACTGACTCAATGGACGGAGCCCGCACTGGAAATAATACACCTTTTTTATCAGAACGCTGACCCTCCTCAAACTCTGTTTCATATTGCAACACCGTAACACCAATCTTTAAATGTGCATTAGCCCGCTCAAAAATATCTACTCCTTTTAATGTGACTGGAAATTGACCATTTAAACAATTAAAATCTACTTTAGGAAATTTTGACCCCTCCCTACCATTAACTGCAAGATCGTCCAACTTTTTCTTAGAAGCATCTTTTTGTAGGGGTATATAGGCGGCAATTAAAAATACATAATTGAA
>NC_142797.1:72643365-72670865 GCF_049724085.1 Artemia sp. Qi Xiang Cuo | reverse complement strand
GATTTAAGCATCCTAGATGAAAGTGAGAGCAAAATGAATGAACTTTTAGAGGTTTTGCGGGTTCAGGGTGCTAGAATAAGTTTAAAAATTAATGTTAATAAGACTAAGTCACTAATGCTAGGAATAAGTGAAAATGAAAAGATGACGTTGGATAATGAAAAGATTGATCAGGTGGGCAGCTTCACTTAGGGGAGACTGGGGTACCTCCGCACACGGGGCACCTCCAGACATCGAACCTGTTGGCTTTGCTATCTAGCGGAAAAATTGGAAAAAAATCACAAAGATGTGCCATTTTACTGTTCATCTTGGAGGCAAGATGGCACTTCCATCAAATAGCATAGCAGTGAGTCAGTCGGTAATAAGACTTTAAAGATACAGCTGCCAATTGTTTCGCGTGATGATAAAAGTGAAATAGAGAGGTAAGTTTTATAGATACATTTAATGTAATGTTCTAGGAACAAGCAAAACGAACCCAAATATGCTTCCTCTACATAAGATTGACGTAACTCTAGGTGTTCTTTGGTTATGACTCTTTTCTTCTGAAAGGCTCCTTAGGGGCACCTCCGGACAATTTTTTTGGGGCAGGTTTGGACACTGTCCGGAGGTGCCCCGATGATTTGAGCAGCCATTGGTGTTTTTTTCTTTCATTTTTAAAAGGAAAGGAAGGATTGATGATATAATTAGATGTATGAAAGAAGCTGAAAAAATTGCGGTTCCCGAAGAGCGTATTCGTATAAAAACGCGGAAATCTATATGGGCTGCCGATCCTGAATTAAAGAATTATAAAAATAAGGCAAAACTTTGGCTTCGAATTTGGGTTGATTGTGGTAGACCTACGTCGGGGTCTGTTGCGGATATAAAGCAGAAAACAAAGAATGAATATAAAAAGTACCTTAAATCCATTCGTTATAAGGGTATGGAATTTCCAACATCTAAGAATGATTGGTCTAAATTGATTAATTCTGAGAAGCTGGATAAAAGTGATCTTCATAAAAGTGATTCGATTTCTAGTTCAGCTTGGTATGATTATTATTCGTCAATTTTTTCCAAAATTAACTTTTTCGTGCAGTCACATTATTCTCGGTTACTTTCTAAAATTCTTCCGCCTTCGCTTCATCAGGGCCATATTAGTCCAGTATCAGTAGATGCTGTTGAAAGTGCAATTAAGCAACTGAAATCTTCATCCGTTGATATTGATGGTATTAGTGCAAATAATATAAATCCAAAGTGTGTTGTTCTTTTATTTCATTTGCAGTTGTTGTTCCAAATGTGTTTAACATCTTCGCTGGTTCCGGATAGCTTTCTTTGTGGAACTGTCACCTCAATATTAAAACGAGGAAAACTCCCTTCTCATTGTTCATCTTATCGCCCTATAACCACTGCGTGTAACTTGAGTAAAATCCTCGAATATATTTTACTTCCTCATTTAAATGAAAATATAAATTTCGGATCGAATCAATTTGGGTTTCAATCTGGTATTGGTTGTCAACATGCACACCGTGTTCTTTCTTCCGCCCTTAAGAATAGCCTGGCTGAGGGGTCGCCACTTTATATGTGCACTTTGGACCTTTCTAAAGCTTTTGACAGTGTAGTCCATAGTCAAGCTTTTTTCTCCTTTTTTAATAATGGTGTAAATCTTTCAGTTATTTTTCTTCTTCGTTTTTGGTATGAGACTTCTTTCCTCCGAATTAATAAATCTGGACCTCCGTTTGTCCGTGTACGTCGGGGTGTGAAACAGGGAGGGGTTTTATCACCTAGTATATTCAAAATGTGTATTTCTGGTATATTAGATGAAATTAGATCAAAATATTTCATTGGACTTTCAGATGTTTCTTATCTTGCTTATGCGGATGATCTTCTACTTTTATGTAAAACTAAGCAAGGTCTCTCTTTTATGGTCTCAAAAGTTTCACGTTTATTTTCTAAAATTGGTCTTTCTCTTAATGTTGAGAAATGTGAGTTTCTAGTTTTTAATGGTCCGACTTCCTCTAATGTTCCCTTAGTTTGTCGCGGTTTTTCTATACCCTCTGTTTCCGCCTTTCGGTGGTTGGGTATTACTGTTACTAATTCAATTTCTAGCCTACGTCAGTGCACTGTTCGTGATGTTCAAAAGAAAATTCAAATGGGATATTCTAAGATTGTTGCCAATCGAGGGAAGTATAATAGACGTGCATTGGGTAGGCTATATTCTACATTCTGTGATCATTCTGTCCTTTATCTTTCTGATCTTTATCCCCTTCTTAAGAAAAAAGATGTTAAGCAGATCCGGTCTTTTTACTTCAGATATTGTAAATTTTTACTTTATCTCCCCCCCTGGCATAGTAATGGTAAGATAACTCGTAAGTTTGAAGTCCCTGATATAACAGCAAAGTTGGCCGTGCTGCATGGTATGCTTTCGGTGTAATCATTTTTTAGTTTTTCGGCTAAAACTCAGGTTGGACGTAGTGTCGGTTAATTTAATTTTATGTTAATTTTTTTAATTTTATATTTTTTAGTTTTTTTTTTTTTACTTTTTTTAATCAACAATTTTAAAAAATTGTTATTAAGCGGGTTAAAAATAAATTATTATTATTATAGCACCTAGTAATTCCAGAAGAGATCAAGGTTGACGAATTTGTGCTAGTGAGGTTTCAGCTTAAGAAAGATTTTGTTCTTTATGCAGCAAAGATCTTGGAGACTGATATTATGAACAGGGAGTTTCAGGTTTCTTTTCTACGGAGAAAGAAAGACTCTGATCGATTTCACTTTCCTGATATTGAAGACAAGGCATCGGTGTCGTTTGAAGATGTCGTGAAGAAGCTGGAGGTGACTCGACACGGTGGAACTGCTCGGGTCCAAGCTACTTATGTTTTTGCAGGTCTTTGGTTGGATCATATCCGCTGAGTGATTTAAGTTTGATAACTATGAACCTTTTTTCTTTTCTATTTACTTTTGTATCCTATATCTGAAGAATACAGTATCTGAAAGCATGTCCGGAGCTACCCCCACACCTGTGCAAAGCTGCCCCTATATAGGGGCAGTTTCGGACATTTTGTGGACCCAGGGAAAACGTCAACTACTTAGCAGCGCTTGCATATTTTCGCTTTAACTCTGTCCAGGCTCTGTCCAAGTGGCTAAGCTATGCTGGTGCCAAATAAGAAGTCCCGATAGCGCGCACAAGCCGAAGCAGGTAACTTTGATTAAAAAGTGCACGGAGGTGCCCCAGTCTCCCCTACTTTGGTAGTACTATAAGTAAAGACGTTGGAGCCGTGAGGATGTTAAAAGTAGAATAGCCAATGCTCAGGGTGTTTCTTCACAGTTAAAAAAGTTTGGAAGAATAGAAAGATAAGTCTGCAAACCAAGATTAGAATATTAAAAGCTACAGTGATGACAGTAGTCATATATGGCTCTGAAAAATGGGCATGAAACATAGAACATGGGAAATGAATTAGCAACAGCACTAAAAGGCTTAAAAAATATTAAGGCTCCAGGTGCTGATAGGGTGGTAAATGAGTTTCTTAAAAATGGTGGGTATGACGTAAGAATAAAGCTACTGAAGATTATAAATATAATTTTCTAGAAAGGGGAAGTACCTTCGATTTTAGGAAAATCTTAATTAAGCTACTTTATCAGAAAGGTGATAAAAATGAGTGTGGTAATTATCGAGGCATTAGTCTTGTTTCTGTAGGTACCAAATTACTTAGTAATATAATAATTTTTAGACTAAGAAATGCCGTAGACAAAATTTTAAGATAAGAACAGTGCAGTTTTAGAAAACGTAGAGGATGTGTCGACCAAATTTTCATTCTTAAGTTTAATAATTGAGAAGTGCCTAAGTTGTCAAACACCTTTGGTCCTCAGATTTTTTATTATGACCAAGCGTTCTATTCTGTTGATAGAAGAGCCTTAGTAAATTTTTTAACCTTGTATGTTATACCAGACAAATACATTAAAGTGAATAGTGTTATGTACGAGAATAAAACTGCTGCGGTTAAGGTAGGAAATGAGTTTAGCAGCTGGTTTTGTATTAAATCAGGAGTTAATCAGGGTTGTGTTCTATCCCTCTTTATATGGATTATTTTGATGGACTTTGTCTTAAGGAGCTCAGGAAAGGTAATAGGAGACCGCAGAATTAATTGGGGAGGTAAAAGTCTCCTGGACTTGGATTGTGCTGATAATTTAAGCATCCTGGAAGAAAGTGTGAGCAAAATGAATGAACTTATAGAGGTTTTACGATTTCAGGGTGCTAGAATAGGTTTGGAAATTAATTTTAAGAAGACTAAGTCGCTAATGCTAGGAATAAGCGAAGATGAAAAGGTGACGTTGCATAATGAAAAGATTGATCAGGTGTGCAACTTCACTTACCTCGTTAGTACTATAAACAAAGATGGTGGGAGCCATGAAGATTTTAAAAGCAGAATAGCCAATGCTCAGGGTGTTTCTTCACAGTTAAAAAAAAAGTTTGTAAGAATAGAGAAATAAGTCTGCAAACCAAGATTACAATATTAGAAGCTACATTGATAACAGTGGTCAAATATGGCTCTGAAACATGGGCGCTCCGAAAAGTGGAGGAAGATTTGCTAAATGTTTTCCAGAGAAATTGCTTAAGGAAGGTTCTTGGTATCCACTAGGTTTTGAATAGATCCTCAGGCGGCTTGCTGCTGCAGTGAGTTTTTAGTAGTGTATATATATATATATATATATATATATATATATATATATATATATATATATATATATATATATATATATATATATATATATATATATATATATATATATATATATATATATATATATATATATATATATATATATATAATATAGTGCGGGAGCCAAGTTTCCCTGTAGTATTTACAAAACGATCGGAAATTAATTCAGTAAAAAATAATTTTTCTACTGAAAGTATGGAGCTACATTAAATTATTACGTATGTTAGGGGAGTCGCCTCTCCTCACTTCCTCGCTCTTTACACTAAAGATTTTCTTAGAATTTAAAAAGACCTTAATATTCTTTTTAAATATTCTTTGTCATTCAGGAGTCATTCTTAAATGATTGGAAGAAAAAGTCAAACGTTAGCGCAAAAAGCGAGGTATCTAGGAGGTGACATCCCCCGTCATATACGTAAAAACTTACTTTCACTTAAAAAAATTTTTTTTTATTACATTTATAATAATATGAGCTTATTCCAACTGTCGGAAAGAAAAGAGGGAATATTACCACTTTAAACAAATGCTACTAATAGCCACATTGTGATACCAGCGATGTGAATCCAATCCATTCTATGGAAAATATGTCAATATGATTTCATTTTCAAAAACTGAAGGTTCATTTTCAAAAACTATGCACTATGCATAACTATGAAACATTGCAGAATATCATTTGTAGCCAAATGTTCATTTTTTCTTTTGAAAAAAAAATTATTTGCTACCGTTCTTTTTAGGTAGACAAGTGCAATGTAGTTGGATAAAATAAATTGTAGCCTACATCTCTTTTATCCATAGTTCCCACATTTCCTTGTGGAGAAATACACAGAGAAAGAAAAACGAACAAAAATGGGGTTTTTATAGGCCAAATGAAGATACTGAAAAAACAAAGCGAATATTTCGAGAGGACAAACGCCTCTCTTCTTCAGCGAGAGAAATTATCTTTACACAGAGAACTATGCCAAGAAACGCAGACCCTGGATTTATGGCTTTTCTTCATTTGATCAGTCTAACTTTTAGTTTCCACCTTTTTAGTTTATATCCTTTGAATTTTAGTATGTAATAACATTAAGACCTCTTTTATTTTCTAATTGTTAACCCAAGGTTTCTCTTAATATTAACCAATTATGTGGGTCAATTTAACATATCAAATCTTGAATCGTAATCCGACTTTTCACTGGGAGCAAATAACAATTAATAGCTAATTAATAGAATAAATGTGAATAAATGCATAACAAAATACGGCAATTATCAGCCGAAGATTAAGATGTCCTAGATAAATTAATTGAACGCTTGACGTTCAAAATATGATGCTGAATGGAAGAATTTACTGGTGGTAGGTGTTTGCCCCCTTTCCCAGGAAATATCCCCGCGGAAAATACCTCCCCCCCTTTCACGACTGGCTGTTCTCCAATCACTTTTGTCATTTAAAAAAAAGGACTACAGCTCTAAATTTCTCTTTTAATGAGCAGCCTCCGAAGTTTCTGCAAGCATGAGGTGGAAGTGCGGATAAGGAAGGGGTGGTTCCCTTCCTATAAAGAATGAATTCTACTCATTTTGGGCTTTAATGCTACTCTTTTCTTTCATGATAACCAGAAATATTCCAAGAAATCATAAGGGAGTGGATATCAATTTGACATTTTTGATGTTTTTTTAACTTTTGTACCTCCCCCCAAATAAATACCCTCCCCAAAAAATCCTGGTTACGGCCCTGGAGATTATATATCAATTTCTAACTCCTACTCGTCTCTCCCTTAGAACTAATTGTGTATTTATCTGATGGCTGAGTAAGACCTGGGATATTTTGACATCAAATGCATTCTTTGAGGTATCTGACTCCTTCCCTAACTTCAAAATAATCAGAGAAAAACATCGTAGAAATTTAAGTGCCTGTTAAAGTTTTGTAATTTGTCCATAAGTTACAAATAGTATTTGTTATTGGGAAACATACGGAGATTTTTGCGGGGGAGCTTTCAGCAGGGGGAGGATTGTCTGAGGTAATTTTCAGTAGAGATAATTTTTAATTTTTTTAACCCCCTTTCCCTACACAGGAGTGTAGCTCCGGCCCCTTTATTGGGGGGGGGGCTAGAGTGGTCCATATCTGGACAGTCAAGGGGCATATGCTGTATAATATTTCCCTCAATATTATTCGGTGGGGAGGGGGCATTAGCTCTCCCCCTTAAAAAAACGATGTTCCTGTCCCTACACAAAGATCTACCACCCCTCCTAAATAATAGATCACTGTATTGCGAAGCAAACCACTTCAGTTAAATAAATCATTAAAATAAACGCCAAAAACATGTTTTTGCAATAAGAGAGGAGTTGTCACCTGGCAGCATCTTTGTGGACATTTTCCCATAGAAAAATCTTGCCAAAAAATTTCATTCCTGATAAAAACTTTCCACTTGCAATTCCACCTTAGCATTCCCTCCAGATGTAAAATTGTGCATCCAAAGAGGAAGAAAGACAAATAAAAAGAATTTTCTAGAAGAATTCAGGGCAATTCTTCCCAAAAATTTCTCTGCTGAAAATTCCCCAGACAATACCCCCTGCCGAAAACTCCCCTACTAAAACTGTCTTTATGTATCACAGTAACAAATACTATCTTTAAGTAATGGACAAATTACAAACATGAAAGGACGCTTAAACTTCTGTAATAGGATTCTTGGATTGTTTTTTAGTTAGGAGGGGAGGGAGGTACTTCAAAGGGCGCATTTTAACTCCATAACATCCAAGCTCCCATTGAGTCTTCAGATCAATACAGAATTACTTCTAAGGGAGAGACGAGGGGAGGGTGGAGGTAGAAATTGATTTATAATCCCCAGGGAGTTCTAGTCTTTTTTAGATTTTAAAAGTGATTGGAGACCAACCAGCCAAGAGGAGTGTTTCCCGGGGGATGGGGATGGGAATTTAACTAGAACCGAATTTTTTGTGTATAGCCCATGCTTACAAGACAGTGGTAACACGTAAGCCTTAGAAGCACAATATTTCTATAAAACCTCAGCGGCGTCAATCAGTCGTTGATTTGTTACAACTTGTTACTTCTAACAGATATCTTGTCATCATAACGAAAAATTGTTACTTCTATGAGAAAGTTGGTATCTTTGACGGAAAACTTGGTGCTATTAGAAGAAGAATTTTGTTACTTCTAAGAGAAGTAAACGTTTGTTAGTATTAAGTAAAAGGTTGTTACTTCGAAGAGAAAATTTGTTAGTGTTAAGAAAAAACTTACTACTTCTGGCAAAAACTTGTTATCATGACAAAAATTGTTAATTCTAAGAATAAATCGGTATCTTTGACAGAAAAAATTGCTACGTCTAACGGAAAAATTTTTATCATCGACAAAAATTTTTACTTCTATGTGAAATGTGTTATCTTTGACGGAAAACTTGGTGCTATTAGAAAAAAAATTCATTACTGTTAGGAAAAAACTGTTATTTCTAAGAGAAATTTGATAATGTTAAGTAAAAGTTTGTTAGTATTAAGGAAAAAATTGTTACTTCACTGAGAAGATTTTATACTGTTAAGGATAACTTGCTACTTCTGACAAAAAAATTGTTATCAAAAATGAAAAAATTGTCAATTCCAAAAAAAATTGTTTTATTTGCTGGACAACTTGCTAGTTCAAGCAGAAAACGTGTTGTCAGTGACGAAAAATTTTACTTCAATGTGAAATTTGATAGTATTAGGTAAATGTTTAGACAGAAGACTTGCTAGTTCAAGCAGAAAATGTGTTATCATTGAAGAAAAATGTTACTTCTAGGAGAGATTTGAGTTTGTTAGGTAAAAGTTTGTTAGTATTAAGAAATAAAAGTTGATACTTCGAGCAGAAGATTTGTTAGTGTTAAGGAAAACTTGATATTATAACGAAAAATTGTTACTTCTATGAGAAATTTCTAATCTTTGACGGAAAACTTGGTGCTATTAGAAGAAATTTATTACTCCTAAGAAAAAACAACTGTTGTTTCTAAGAAAATTTGAGCGTGTTAAGTAAAAATTTGTTAGTATTAAGGGGAAAAAGTTGTTGCTTCGAAGAGAAGATTTGTTAGTGTTAAGGAAAACTTGCTACTTCTGTCAGAAAACTTGTCATCATAACAAAAATTGTTACTTCTATGAGAAAGTTGGTATCTTTGGCGGAAAAGATGGTGCTATTAGAAGAAGAATTTACTTCTAAGAGAAATTTGAGTGTGTTAAGTAAAAGTTTGTTAGTATTAAGGAAAAATTTGTTACTTCGAAGAAAAAATTTGTTAGTGATAAAAAAAAACCTTGGTACTTCTGGCAGAAAAAGTGTTATCATAACGAAAATAATTGCTACTTCAAAGCAAAATTTGATATTTTTGACAGAAAACGTGTTATTTCTAACAGATAACTTATCATCAAAACTAAAAATTGTTACTTCTATGAGAAATTTGGTATGTTTGACGGAAAAATTGGTGCTATTAGGATAAAATTGTTACTCCTAAGAAAAAAAACTGTTACTTCTAAGAAAAATTTGAGTGTTTGAGAAAAATCTGGTATCTTTGACAGAAGACTTGCTAGTTCAAGCAGAAAACGTGTTATTACTGACGAAAAATGTTACTTCTAGGAGAAATTTGAGTGTGCTAGGAAAATAATTGTTAGTATTAAGGAATAAAAGTTGATATTTCGAAGAGAAAATTTGTTAGTAATAAGGAAAACTTGCTACTTCTGGCAGAAAACTTGTTGTCATAACAAAAATTAATACTTCTATGAGAAATTTAGCATATTTGACGGAAAACTTGGTGCTATTAGAAGAAGAATTTATTTACTTTTAAGAGAAATTTGAGTGTGTTAAGTAAAATTTTGTTAATATTAAGGAAAAGTTTGTTACCTCGAAGAGAAAATTTGTTATTGTTACTTCTATTAGAAATTTGGCATCTTTGACGGAAAACTTGGTGCTATTAGAAGAAATTTGTTACTCCTAGAAAAAAATGTTACTTCTAAGAAACTTTGAATGTGTTAAGTAAGAGTTTATTAGTATTAAGGGAGAAAGTTGTATTTTCGAAGAGAGAAGATTTGTTGGTCTTAAGGAAAACGTGCTAATTCGGGCAGAAAATTGTTATTTCTAAAAAAAATTTGATATCTTGCATAGAAAACTTGCTAGTTCAAGCAGAAAACGTGTTATCACTAATAAAAAAATTTTTGCTTTCTAGCCTGGAGTGACAAAGGGTCTTACTTGCTCATAGGTATTGTCCATTGTTAAAGTACTTGTTGCGTCTTCAATTGCTTAAAAGAAACTAATGAGGAAATGTCTTTAACATATCAATATATAGAACACTTTGATAGGGGAAAGTTCTCTGTGGCTTTTAATAGAAAAGCTTTGCGGGGGATTTCAGTCACCTAGGGGGAGTTTGGCTAGCTGGGAATTTTGTTTGGAAAAACATCGTAGGGGATTTCAGCCACCTGGGAATTTTGTCTAGTAACAACGTGGGGGTGTTTTGCTAGCAGGGGGTGTATCTGAAAAAACATTGTAGGGTATTCTTAGCACCTGAGAATTTTGTCTAGAAACAACGTGGGGGAGTCTTGCTAGCTGGGAATTTTGTCTAGAAACAACACCGGGGAGATCAGCCACCAGAGAGTGTGTCTAGACAAGATTTTGCCTAGTAACAGGGATGAGGGTGTGTCACCTAACCTTTGAACTCTTTCCAAGGGTGGGAATGTTGCCTAGAAGTAGGTGGGCCACTTGAAGTCAGAGGGCATGTTGTAGAAATTCTATGGGAAAAGGGAGGGCATGTTCCAGAAACCGGGGAGGGCATGTTCCAGAACCTTTTATTGCCCCACTACTTGAGCTTCTTTCAAAATTTTACTAATCTTGATATTGTAACGAAAATTTTTAATTATTTATATCATGTGCTTACAGTCAATCCAGGATTAATGAGTTAGTTTATCCTTTGTACCATTAGTTTGTGGAAAATAGGGATGATATGCATAGACTGAGATAATTTTGAGATAAATTTTGAGATAGCCATTTTGTTAAAAAAAATAGTTGCATAGTCAGCTAACAAAAACTCCGGTGTCTACACAACCCCCAGGGCCCAGGAGCCGGCGTTGTAAGCTATGCCCTGGGGCGCATACGGTTCTTATGAAAGGGATGCTTTGTATAAATTTCAGAGAGGGCTCTTTTGATTGGAAACCAAATTTTTGAGTTAACTTTTTCACAGTCAAAAGAGATCCGAAGGCAACTAGCCCTCCCCCCCGCCTTTTTTACAAACCCATCCGATGAAAAGTTTGATATTGCTGTTTTGTTTAAAATAGTTCAAAGGTCGGCTAAGAAAAATGTCCGGTGTCAATACAACCCCCCAGGACCCGGGGGCAGGCGTTCTAAGTTAAGCCCTGAGGGCATGTACGGTTCTTATGAAAGGGATGCTCGTACGTATAAACTTCATAGAGAGCTCAATTGACTGCAAATTTAAAGTTTTATTTCACTTAATAAGAGTCAAGAAATCTGAGGGCAACTAGCCCCCCCCCCTCCCGGTGTAGGCGTTGGTAGTGTTGTTCTGGGGGTGTATATGGTTAGCCTTCTTATGAAAAGGATGCTCGTATAAACTTTAGAAAGGGCTAATTTGATTGGAAAATGAAGTTTTTAGTTCACTTTTTAAGAGTCAAAAGATATCCGAGGGTGACTAGCACCACTCCCCGCACACACCTTTTTCCTTAAGCCCATCCCATAAAAATTTTAAGGTAGCGATTTCTTTAAAATTAGTTCAAAGGTCATACAAAAAAATATCCTGTGTCGACGCACCCACCCCCCTCCTTCCTCCAGGGCCCGGGGGCAGCCGTTGTAAGTAGTGCTCTGGGTGCATTTATGGTTCTTATGGAAAGGATGCTCGTAAAAACTTAGAAGAGGGCTCATTTGATTGGAAATTGGAAGTTCTCGTTTACTTTTTCAGAGTCAAAAGAGATCAGAGGGCAACTAACCCCCCCACGCCACCTTTTCTCCAAATGTATCCGATAAAAATTTTGAGACAGACATTTTGTTTAAAATAGTTCAAAGGTCAGATAAGAAAACATCGGGGTAGAGACCACCCCCCAGGGCCCGGAGGCAGGCGTTGCAAGTTATACCAGGGAGCATATATGGTTTTTACGGGAAGGATGCTCGTATAAACTTCAGAGAGGGCTCTTTTGATTGAAAATGGAAAGTTCTAAGTCGGTTTTTAAGAGTCAAAAGAGATCGAAGCCATTGACATAGCCATTTTTTAATTGGTTCAAAGCTCAGATAACAAAAACTCTGGTGTCGACACAACCCCCAAGGGCCCAAGGGGGCTGGCGTTGTAAGTTATGTCCTGTGGCCGTATATGGATATTATGAAAGGGATGCTTGAATAAACTTCAGAGAGGGCTCATTTGATTGGAATTGAAAATTTATAGTTTAATTTCTCAGAGTCAAAAGATAATGGAGGGTAACTAGCCCCTCCCCCTTCCACGCCTTTTTCTTCACCAAACCCATCCGATAATAATTTTCAGGTGACTGTTTTGTTAAAAATAGTTTGAACATCAGATATTAAAACTTCGGGGTTGACGCAGCCCCCCAGGGCCAGGGGACAGGAGTTGTAAGTTATGCCCTGGGGGTATATATAATTCTTATAAAAGGGATGCTTATATAAACTTCAGAGAGGGCTCATTTGATTGAAAATTGAAAGTTCTAGTTCACTTTGAAAGAGTCAAAAGAGACCAAAGGATAATTAGCCTCCCCCCACCCTACACACTTTTTTTTTCAAACCCATCCAAAAAAATTTTTAGATAGCCATTTTGTTAAAAATAGTTCAAACATCAGATAATAGAAACTCCGAGGTTGACACAAACCCATTTTTTTCTTTGATACTAGTTTTGTTACTTTGATGAACATTTGGTTTTGAAAAAAAGAGTTTGATTTTGAAATAAGGAATTTCAAAAAACTTGAAACTTTTCGCAATCAAAACGAACAAAAATTAACTAAAAAAAACTTTCAAAAAAAGAGGTTTTTCAAAGAAAAGCAAAGGTCATTTTAAACTTAAGATCAGCAGATACAAATACCTGTTAAAATTCAAACTCAAAAGGACCAGAAATTACTATTAACGAATAAATGAAACCCAAAACGAACGTAAATGAATAAAAAATCATAGCAAAAGAAATATACAATAGGTAATAATATAAATGAATAAATGAATCTTAAAGCGAGTAATGATAAAATTGAATATTCAAATCAAGCTTAAAACGATATATATATTTTGCTACTGAAGTATAAATAAAACTCAAAACGAATAGAAATTAAATAGACAATCAATGGAAACAAACATACAATAGATGCTAATGTAAATAAATAAATAAATCTTAAAACGAGTGAAACTTAGTTTGAATATGAAAATTAAGCCTAAAACGAATAAAAATCACTATAAACAAGAGTTTGGGTATCGCCTTTTTTTCTCACTGTAAAAGTCTAAAACCTACTGCGTCATTGGCGCTTTACTGAAAACTATATGTTGCATGAACAGTCTTGGAAAGTATAAAAAAAAAATCAAATTTAATATATCAGATATAATGATATTTAACTGTTGAAAGATCCATCAGTTCAAGATTTTATTTCGGTGTAATTTTATTTTCATTTTCAATGCTGTAAGAACTGGAAAAGAAAATATTTGTAATATAATCCGTTTTCAGTGAAGCCTAATGACGCAGTAAGCTTTAGTTTTTTACAGTTATGGAAGGAGGCAGTATCCAACTCTTGTCTGATTAAAACTTAAAACGAACAGAAATTATTCCGAATATGAAATGGGTGGTCCCTTTTTCAACGCCTCACTCTTTACGCTTAAGTTTGACTCTGTCTCACGACTTTTTTTAAAACAATAAAAAAATTTATTCCGTATATGAAAGGGGATGTCCCCTCCTCAACGCCTCGCTCTTTACGCTAAAGTTTTTTATTGTTTTAAAAAATAAAGTTGTGAGAAAGAGTCAAACTTTAGCGTAAAGATAGAGGTGCTGAGGAGGGGACAGCCCCTTTCAAATACGGAATAATTTCTGTTCGTTTATCTTGCTTATCTTGGCCTTTGAACGATTATGGAATGACCGAACGATGTCTGTAGACTTTCCAGCTTTTTGGTAAAGATCACATAATGTCCAGTTCGTAGAGAACCTTCGGCTTTCCAGTAGCACAGTTGTTGCTACAGGATCGAACTTGAGCATACTGCCTGAAAAAATGGTAGATGCAAACAGTGAAAAATGCTAACGTAAACATGAAGTGCAAAAAGAAAGATGTGGGTGGGGGAGTGAGAGAATAGAAAGAAAGGCAGAAAGAGTCATAGAAAGAAAGAGAGAAAGGGAGAGGAGAGGGAGAGAGAGAAAAAAACAGAAAGACAGAGACAGAGAAGGAGACTGACAGGCAGAAAGATTCAGAGAGAGAGAGAGAAAGAGACTGACAGACAGAAAGGAAGAGATTTCAGTCGAAAGCTTGATGTTTCAGTTTCTATTCTTCTCCAGTAGTTTTAAGCAGCTGGTGAAAAGACGATATTCATGGCTTCATAGATCCAGCTTCTTGTCGTTCCGTAGTTTGCATTTAACGAGACGCAAACGCAGACTTCAAAGCGACGATATCATAATAAATTTTGTCTGTGCGCAAAGTTTCAAGAAATTTTATCTGTGCATGACTCAAATAGCTCATATTGCTTTCATGCTTAAGGCAGAAAAGACTATTAGTCACGTGATGAGACTTTAAACAACATCAAGAAATCACAGGAGCGACAAAAATATAGTCTTCTGAATATTGCATGTCATGATATGAAGACATTTATAAAAGAAAATAGCCCATATTAAAGGTAAATTCTATGTTACTTGTTCTTTTCTCGTAAGCTTTCTCTTTAAAAAGTACCTGCCAGATGGATTTTCTTCTTTTCCTTGTTAAACTTGCTAGCGATAAGAGGTATTTACAGTCGCGTTTATAAACCCGCAAATGGTCCATTCATTCAGACCACAGTCATCACTTGCACATTAAGGTGAACCAGAGTTTGTAATGTAAAAGTATTAAAGACAGTCTAAACCCAGCGATTATGAAAGCAATGATAATTCAGTAACGGGTTGTTGGATATTAAAAGCTACAACGTAAACGTACGTTGAGACTCAACGTACTCGATTTAGCCATGAAAGATACACTAAGTGCATCTAGTACCACAGTATACAGAAAAGAGTACGACCCGCGATGATGAAAGTGACAATAATTCGGAAACTACTGATCTGATTTCCAAAGTGGGCACATGTTCAGAATCACCAGACCCTAATCAACCAGAAACAAACCTTCAAACGTCCAAGTCTTTCAGTTTCAATAAAACATGATTTTACGCACGGAAAAACAGGGTGAAACAAAGAAAACCGCGCTCAGAAAATGCGGTTCTGCCCCGTGTCAGATTTTCCATATATTTCTAAATATGGCTGCCAATTTTCGTGTTTTTACCATAAAATGCACAAACTTTGTGGAAATTGGTGCTTATGTACCTAACCATTGTTAAAGAAATTCTGTCAACAGAATTGAACGCTTGCTCATAATCTATCAAACTGAGGACCAAAGAGGTTTGACAAGTCAGGCACTTCTCAATTATTAACCTAAGAGTGAAAATTTGGTCGACACTTCCTCTACCTTTTCTGAAACCGCACTTTTCTTCTCTTAAAACTTTGTTTGCAGCATCTATTAGTCTATAATGTATCATATTGCTAAGTAATATGCTACCTACAGAGACCATACTAATGCCTTGATAATTACCTCACTCACTGTTATCACCTTTCTTATAAAGTGGCTTAATTAAGGTTTTCCTAAAATCGTTAGGAACTTCCCTTCTTTCAAAAATCATATCCATAATCTTTAGTTACTTATTTCTAACCTAAGAGCAACCATATTTAAGAAACTCATTTGCAACACTATCAGCACCTGGAGCCTTATTATTTCTAATTCTTTTAGAATTGTCGCTAACTTTTCCTCACAAAACGAATCTTACTTCACATCCAAGGTATCAAAACTTTTTCATTTTCCTCTCTATCTTTTCCTGCAACTTTATCTCAGTTTAGCAAATTCTCAAAATATTCTTCCCATCTCTCTTTAACTCTTTCCTTATCACTAATTGTGGCCTCGTTTCTATCTTAAACTGGGACAAGTTCAGATTGACTACAACCTCTCAATTTATTAATATGCCAGTACAATATTTTACTATTATGCCGTCTAGCTGCATTTTCTAGATCCTCGGCAATTTTATCAATGGCCTCCACTTCAGACCTCCGCAGTTCATACTTTAATGCTTTCAGAACTTTCTTTACATTCCTTTTGTTTTCCTATGATCTATCACTCAGATAAGCATTGTACAAGCCCTTTTTCCTCTCTATTAATCATAAAGCTTTTTCACTAATATTCTCAGCTGCAGTCCTAGCTTTCCTTACGAGAGACACCTTCAGCAACTTCAGAAATTGTGTTTCTAAAATTATTCCAACCATCTTTGATATTTTCAAATTTTAAACTCTCAAGTTTAGCATTCAACTTTTCCTGGAAAGCTTCTCTCAAATTCCCATCCTGGAGTCTACCAGCATCATAACTTCCTGGGAGGTAGTCACCTTTCCGAAATTTCAGCGTTAAATTAACCCTAGACACTACTAGATGGTGATCTTAACTTTTAACATCAATAACTGTACTCCTATATACCATAGTATCTTGTAATGATCCTGTCAGTCTTCGGTTTACTATAACATAATCAATAAGGTTTGCTGTCTTACCATCACGCGTATACCATGTTAATATATGAGCCATTTTATGACCCAACACCGAATTAGTTATAACTAGATTGTTATACCTACAAAATTGCAAAAGTCTGTATCCATTACCGTTTCCTTCTACTACGCCAAATTTACCTACGCTAGTATACCATCTATCCCTATTTTTACCAACCAGGGCATTAGAATCTCCAAGTAAAAACATCATATTTCTACCTGGGACCCTGTCTATTTGCTCCTACAATTGTAATTAAAATTCATCTCAGTCACTAGTTTCTCTGTCAGTCAGTTCTACAGGGGCATATACAACTATAACTGATGCCCTAAACTTTTTAGTTATAAAATGAGCAAGCAGTATTCTATTATTAATACCTTTCCAGTGTAAGAAGGCCTTAAATTTGTGTAATTTGGTAACTAAATTTTAGTAAAGTTTGGAATTCCCTTTCGCTTCAATAGATTAGAAATAAAGCGAAAATTTCAAATTAGCTTAAATTTGAAAATAGCTTCAATTTGTGTAACTAGTCATAAATCTTGTAGTGACACTTCTTTGTCCAAGAATCAAACGATCTTTGAACCCTTGATAAACATTTTAAGACCTAATTTAGACCAGTTTGGTTAAAATACAAAAACAAATGCAAGACCTTGAAAGACTAGAAAAGAAACTACTTTTTAACAAAAAGTGGTTAATTGGCTAAGAGACAGGGAAGGTCACTAAACGGATCAAGTAGCAAAATGAATATAACTTACGGATGAGAGAAAAATCGGGGTTGTTTTGCCTCGGAAACAAGGTAGTCTTTTTTTAGAACTAATAACGAGTCAGTGCTCTACTCTGTAATTAACGTAGGCTACCACTGTCTGTCTGAATTTCCCTTGGAGATAAAAGTTTGAAGATAAAATTAAAATAAGAAGAAAACCTCTAAGAGATTTCTGTCACTTGGAGATAACTTTAATACGTATATGGGAGACAGGAATAACAACTAGTGGTGAAGTGTAACGTTTTACTATAATTTGGTGATTTGGGTGTATAATTCGGTAGTATTTCCACTTAGACAAGGTTTGAGCCATTTGGACAAAACAGCATTTTAAGGTTAGAATAAGCTAAATTAAATTTCTATCCAGAAATTTAAGCTTCGAATAACTGAGGGTTCAAAGAGGAAAAGAACCTTAACCAAGAAGCAAACGTTAGGAGAGCCTTTGGGCTCCCTTTTTTCAGCCTAGAGTTCCTTGGAACTTAGCTTGACTTTATAAAGACCTTATATCCGAAAATTGGAATTATCGGACAACAACATTACTTTCTCCTCCCTTGTGCAATTTTCAGACGTTTATACGAAGGAGAACACTGTTCTCTTTTTAATCATTCTTTCATTTCGTTAAAACCGTACTGCATGTTTATACAAAGGTGCCCTCTATGTTTATACAGATAGGTTAGGGGAAAAGGTAATAATATTTTCAATTTAAGAATTTCCATACCTTTATGTCCAGATATATCAAATTGAGAGTTTTCCCTGCTAAAGTTAAAGCTTACTAAAGGTCCAAGGAACACAAAGCCCTTTTAAAGAAATAATAAGTGGATCTCTTGGTTTGGGTTAATGTAAATTAGAATAAAATCAAGTACAGTTCTTTCTTAGCTTGGCTCAGCAATAGTTGAACTAAAAGATTTTAACACCCCAGAACTCAAGCCTTGCCTAACT
Organism: Artemia sp. Qi Xiang Cuo; assembly: GCF_049724085.1. Classification (NCBI taxonomy): domain Eukaryota; kingdom Metazoa; phylum Arthropoda; class Branchiopoda; order Anostraca; family Artemiidae; genus Artemia; species Artemia sp. Qi Xiang Cuo. The sequence continues at coordinate 72,652,751 of NC_142797.1, read as the reverse complement.
ATTCTATTGTAACTCTTTTAAGTAGAAACATTCGATAGCCTAGAATTAATTTAATCTTTTTCTTTTCGGTAATCATTGGTGGATTGAATAATTACACCATAGACATCAGACCTAGAAGAGGTTTAGAAATATTCAACATAATCAGAATTATAATATTTTTCTTATATCTTCTTTTGTATTAAAAATCAGTTGTCACTGAATTCTGAGTACCGATTTCTTACCCAAAGCCTCAGTTTGTAACATACTACCAAATTTATTAGCCCTTATAGTAGGGGTAACCTTACAACTGGTTGCAGCGGTACTTACAACTGGTTGCAGCGGTACTCAAGTTCGGTGCAACTTTCGTTTAAGTGGGGTAGGATTAATAAAATTTATAAAATTGGGTAAAATCTAGTCCTCTGTTCCTCACAAGAAAGTTTGTGTTCAGTTTTCCAAACCTATCAGAGACAGAAAACTTTGAAAAAGTGTTCATTAAAAATTTTTTTACCTAAAAGGGAAGTTCGGACAGCCTTTTATCTTCCTAAGATTCTTCCTTTCTTCTCTTTTTCTTTCTCTTTGTTACAATTTCTAGTGTCCGTATCGTCTGTAGCTTGCTTAAATCTTTTTTAACACTAATGTCATAGTTTAATCATCTTCAAAAGTGTAATCACACTATCAGCCTTGAGGGTTATTCTAAATCAAGATATAGAGCTAATTCTTACGCAATTTATAAACTAACTCATTTTAGTAGTTTGAAACAATTTAAAGGTTCAAAACGGTTCCCACATTAAGAGTCTATAAGGATAGAACAATCATGAGTTCAAATGAAAACTAAATCAAAGAGTTAGAAATTGCACTACAACAAGTGCAGTTTAGAATAAATGCTCTAAAAGGGCAATATAGAGATGCCAGAGTCGCAAGTAGGCTTCAAAACCTATTTGTGGAGCAAGCGCCTCCCATCTCGTTACTGACATATCCAAATGAAATCCATTCATGGATTACCACCCTTAAACAAATACAAAGGAGTTTAGGGAAAGATGATATTGCTATGATAAATTAAGCTATTTGTTATACACGAGGAGAGATAGAAAGATTTGCAAAGAGCTTAGACATTCCTAAAATAAAAGATTTAGACCTTTTAGAAAGACTTCTAAAAGAAGCATTTTTACATGAAAAACCAGCCACACAAAAACTACAAGAACTGCTCTCTGAGAAACATAGGCCATCTGAGTTAGTACACCAACTTTACTCCCGGATCAGGGGAAAGGCAATAGATTATGCAAAAATTCTCCTGGTATAAGAGCAAATGACATTACGATGAGTATTTTTTAAGAGTGGCATGCTCCCTTCCATTCGAAGAAGAGCACTAGAACAATATAAGGCCTCGAACGACCAAGATGAATTATTAACACTTGCAAAAAGATTCGAAGCAATAGATTTAATATGTAAGGACTTTTTGGATATGTCCTTGGGAGCAGCGGTAGTAGACTCAAGAAAAAGGAATCCCACTAAAGAACCTGGAGTTAACCATAGAGTAGAATATAAAAATAACCTAAAGAAATGTTTCAACTGTGGAGAGTCTAGCTATTTTAGAATAGATAAGTCAAGACCAACTAGGGGTAGTTACTCCATAAATAAATTTAGTGAAAGAAAAAATGCTCGCATAAAATGCTGAACTTGCGGGGGTCCACATAGACATTCGGAATGTGAAAAACCTCCAACCTGTATCCACTGTGGTAAAACAAGAAACAAAGCAAGATATTGTTTAGCCCCAGCACCTATAAACCAACCCAAAGAAAATTTTTAGGGCAATTTTTGCCGAAAACACTGTGGCCTCCAAGCGATGGTTAGTGAACCAGCGGAAGGCACAGGCCCAGATTCCGTAGTTTTTTAGACATAGGTTAACCATTAGGAGTAGACCTAGTGCGACAAGAAGTCACGGACATGTCATGACAGGGAGTTATGTGTTTCAGAGGGAGGTTGAGATGACACCTCTCAAATATGCAAAAATGGGTTACGTCCACCTCTTAAGGATGCAAAAAAGGGTTGCGTCTACCTCTTAAGGAAGCAAAAAAAGGTTTGCATCCATAGGGATACGAAAAAGGGTTGTATCCCAACGCGCAAAGGCAGCATATGCATATACTGACAGAGTATTCATGATCATGAACCTAGATTGGAGTCTCCCAGGCTAAAAATTGAGACAAAGAAAGCTAGCACATTACTGAAATGGCTTCTAAAGTAAACAGGATACCGAAATATTTCCAAGATTTGACATTTTGGGTAGAGCTCAGAACCAAAAATTTCGAATTTGGGAAAGAAAGGTATCCCATTTATTTAGAAAAAGGTTCGGAGATCTCCATTTGGTCCCCGTAAATGGCTTACTGTATACACTGGATGATTCTGACAAGAAGAAAAAGACTTCAGTTTAATATCATTTTATCAAAAAAACTAGTTAATGGAGTCATCTGTGCCATGCATTCAAGTCCTTTTTTTTGGGGGGGGGGTCAAAGATGGGAGCTGTCAAAATCTTAAATAAATTAAGACAATATGGTGTCTTTGTATATATGTACTGCCAGGTTGAAGAGGCAGTAAAGAATTATGAACTCTGTTTGAGAAGATTTAAAGTTAGCGTTAGTTACCCGACTCTTAGGGATAATATTGTCCCTTATGACCTCTTTCACATTCGGTCAAGTGATACCACAGAAAAATTGTGACTTAGCGTAAATGGTGACCAATGCACATTTTTAAAAATATAGTAGTAGCACCATCTAAGGAACAATGATAAAACTAAATAACATTGCCCGTAAAATTTAGAATATTGTCGAAAATAAAAAGCACTGCCAATAGGGTTTTAAATATCCGTCAAATAAAGGATAAGAATTATAGGAATTATATAAGAGACTCATTATAATGCGGCCATACAATAACTTAAAATAGTAATAATTTGTGTTTTTCTGTCTCCAACAAAGAAGATGAGTTCAGGCTATTTGAAACGTTACAAATTTTACAATTTGTATTTTTTAAACAGTAAACGGGCAAATATTTTTTTTATTTCATCGTAGAATGTATATACATTTAATTTTTAATTTTGTCTATTGTTACTAAACCTTTTGGCATCTTTAGTTGATCTTTTGAACAATGACTAATAATTAGAAAAAAAAATTGTGAGTACTGTTTGAAAAGGCCCAAATAAGAAAATAGCATTCACCTGTTCATAGAGGTCAATTAATATATCTTCCTTTTATAAAAGCTCTGCTCAATTTTAAACTTAAAGTAATCAAAGAGTTGATTTATCTGTGCTTAGCAACACAAGAGCGGGGGTTTGATTTCGGATGCCGCGAAACGACAAAAAAAAACAAAAGATTGAAAATATCTGAATGAACTCATAAGAATTTTGGCTGAGAACTTTGCATAAGTTCTACTACATTAGGAAGACGAAATTGAATATTTATCTTTTATTTACTTTCAGAATAGGTCTTGTTCAACCGTTGGCCTGGATGAAGTGAGGCAGATACGAGTTTCCTTGTAAGCAGGAAAAGCGAAAGATGTAACAACATATTGGACATCGACGTTTAACATTTTTACATTCTTTATATATATATAATAGGATTTCTTTCAGCGGGACTGATTTTCAGAAATTTAAGAAATTTATATAAAGGTTATCGAGACCAAAAGTCTCAGGGGTTCAATTTAGAAGTAGCATAAGAAGAAATTGGGTTACTATGGGTCTTAGTAAATTTCTGTTACCTTTAGTTTATTCCTTTTAAAACAAAAATTATACTAAGATTTTAAGTGGGGAAGATTGTAAGGAGGCCTTAAATTTGTGTAATTCGGTAACTAAATTTTAGTAAAGCTTGGAATTCCCTTTCGCTTCAATAGATCCGAAATAAAGCAAAAATTTCAAATTGGCTTGAATTTGAAAATAGCTTCACTTTGCGTAACAAGTCATAAATCTTGTACTGACACTTCTTGGTCCAAGAATCGAACGATCTTTGAACCCCTGATAAATGTTTTAAGACCTAATTTAGACCAGCTTGGCTATAAAACAAAAAGGAACGCAAGGCCTTGAAAGACTGGAAAAGAAACTACTTTTTAACAAAAAGTGGTTGATTGGCTAAGAGAGAAGGAAGGTCGCTAAGCGGATCAAGTAGCAAAAGGAATATAACTTACAGATGAGAGACAGATTGGGGTAATTTTGTCTCGGAAACAAGATAGTCTTTTTTTGCAAATAACAGCGAGCAAGTATTTTACTTTGTAATTAAGGTAGGCTACCACTGTCTGTCTGAATTCCCCTTGGAGACAAAAGTTTGAAAATAAAATTAAAATAAGAAGAAAACCTCTAAAAGATTTCTGTCACATGGAGATAACTTTAATACGTATATAGGAGACCAGAATAACAACTAGTGCTGAAGTCTAACATTTTACTATAAGTTGGTGATTTGGGTTTATAATTCGGTAGTATTTCCACTTAGACAAGGTTTGAGCCATTTGGACAAAATAGCATTTTAAGGTTAGAATAAGCTAAATTAAACTTCTTCCCAGAAATGTAAGCTTCGAATAACTGAGGGTTCAAAGAGGAAACGAACCTTAACCAAGAAGCAAACGTTAGGAGAGCCTTTGTGCTCCCCTTTTTCAGCCTAGAGTTCCTTGGAACTTAGCTTGACTTTATAAAGACCTTATATCCGAAAACTAGAATTATCGGAAAATAACATTACTCCCCCCCCTTGTGGAATCTTCAGACGTTTATACAAAGGAGAACACTGTTCCCTTTTTAATCATTCTTTTATTTCGTTAAACCCGTACTGCATGTTTATACAAAGGTGGCCTCGATGTTTATACAAATAGGTTAGAAGAAAAGGGAATAATATTTTCAATTTACGAATTTCCAGACCTTTATGTCCAGATATATCCAATTGCGAGTTTTCCCTGCTAAAGTTAAAGCTTAATAAATGTCCAAGGAACCCAAAGCCTTTTCAAATAAATAATAAGTGGATCTCTTGGTTTGGGTTAATGTAAATTAGAATAAAATCAAGTACGGTTATTTCCTAGTTTCGCTCAGCAATAGTTGAACTAAAGGATTTTAATACCCCAGAACTCAATTCTTGACTAATTATTCAAGTGTAACTCTTTTAAGTAGAAACATTCAATAGCCTAGAATTAGCTTAATCTTTTTCTTTTCAGTATACATTGGTGAATTGAATAAGTAGACCATAGACACTAGTCCTAGAAGAGGTTTAGAAATATTCAACATAATCGGAATTAGAATATTTTTCTTTTATCTTCTTTTGTAATAAAAATCAGTTGTCACTGAATTCTGAGTACCGATTTCTTACCCAAAGCCTCAGTTTGTAACACGCTACCAAATTTATTAGCCCTGACAGTAGGGGCAACCTTACACCAGCCTAAACAACACTTAGCAGCTTCCCTGCTCATTATTAGCCTTACTACCTGTATATGTATCCCATACTTCCTGCCTGGGTAAACAAATTCTATGTCATCTAATTTTATGCTTCCTACCCCTTGGATATGAGTTTCTGAAACTCTTAATAAGTCCAGTTTGAATTGTCTTAATCCGTCAGTCAAAATGTCGATACGATAATCATTTTTCAACGTAGTATTATTCCGAGTTCCAATTTTTATGTTCTTTATATCATAGAAATTATTTTGTCCTCAGAAAAAGCAATGATCCCAGCTACCAGTGTAGGACAGGGATCACATATCTTCTCAAGCCTACACAGAAGTGCTTAAGCCGGCTTAGAACCGGGCAGCAAGAAGTCACTGGGACCTCCAGCATGAACGGAGGCTTTGTGCAATGTAGGGTCCTTCTTGGTCACAAAATTGTTTTCAGCCCTTGGTGAGGCTCCTCTATCAACAAAAGTCGAAGTCCTGCACATACAGTCTCAAGCCTATTACCTACGACTCATTATTTATTCATGCTTAGAAATATTATGCTACTACGGGGAGGTAGCCCATAGTAGATAAATTAGCTAGGAAGAGGTTTTTCAGCTGGAAAACGCCCGTCAAAACAAACCAAGCCCAGAATCCCGAATCCCGAATCAGAATCCCGTGCGAATGTCGTATTGTTTACTAGGTTATAATTTCCTCGAGGGGTGCCACTCCTCAAGTAGGAATAGAGTTAAACGCAAGGTCCCCAGTTTTGCAGGTACCCCGAAAAGGTCGAGGCAGCCCTTCGCAGAAACTATTGTCTATAGATCTGGATCTTACGCCCTTCCGTAATTGTCCTCCTATAGAGGATCCTCCCGCGATGGTTTTCTGCGTCACCATGCAATTTAACCTATTACTTGGAGAAGGTTTGTAACTTATGGGAAGTGTGAACACGTCGGTGGGCCCTATTGAGTGAACATTTGAGGGTTCATCTTCCTCCTCTACCTGAACCTATGACCCCGGGCGAGGGTGCCCCAGTTTCTATTATGGAAACCCAGGGTACCCCCTTGGTCTGTGCCTCCTATGATGGTACCCTGCAAATCTGTAGAGTGCTCCGCTATCGCAACCTGGGGACACGCTGAGAGGCCTGGGGAGGCTCCTTAAAGCTGGCAAATGTTAAATACATTTTCTTATAATTAGAATTTTAAAATGAATATAACAATTAAAAAAATGAATATAGACAAATTTTTGATGCGTTTTTTTTCTGTATACATCTATAGGTCACGAGTTTGAGAAATTCGCTTAGAGTTTTAATTTTGGAAAAAAAGATTCACGTGAGTAAAGTAATATTTATAAACCAATTCAAGAGATTGAATTACCTAATTTCCCCTCCCTCCCGGAGGTTTCCTATCATTTTCAGTATCTATGACGAATGCAACATAACAAAAGGGACATAGCCAAACGTAAATTACCATGGGTAATGAGTCTGTAATGCCGGAAAAGTGTGTAGTGCCGGGAGCTGGCGATATCAGAAAGTGGTATCTGGCAATATCCATAATGTGGGAACTGGTGCTCTTATCAGAAGGCCAAAACACAAGCGACATCTTGTGCAGAGCACTGTTGGTAAAAAAAAAAAAAAACCAGACCTTAGTCCTCGAAGTCAGAGACATGCTGAGATATGGGTTGAGACAAAACTTGCGTCTTTACAAGTAATATAAAACAAACCTTAATTGATAATTTCAATAAGAATTTCCATAAAATAGGGTAGGTTTTCCTTAAGGGGGGGGGTCCAAGTCTTCCAGTCTCCATGGTGCTACACTAAATAATCTCTGATTGTCTACGCTATAGAAAAAACGCCAACTATGAACAACAAGAAATCTATAACAAAAAAGAAGCTGTAGAAAGCAGTAATATGCTGCGTTCGTTTTCTACGTTCTATCGAAATGCAATCCTCGGTTATACTAATAAGCTGTTTGTTTGCAAAACCTTGGTTTTAATTTGCGCTTATAATCCATTCTTTGAAATGATGTTCCTACTTCTTGGTTTGTCGTTCTTTAGAATGACGAGCTCAGCAACAAACTCCGTTTTCCTAATTTTGTTTTACTTTTGAGTGCCAAGTTTTAGAATCAAAACCATGTAAGAGCCACTACCAGCCAGTATATTGATTTTCTCATAGCTTCCAGCAGGAGTTCATTGTCAGAGTCACATTCCTCCTCTAGCAACTCTAATGCTTGTCTTACTGCATCCAGAAGTATCCTTTCCATTTTCGTTGTGGTCGAAATTATATCTGGCTAAGGCTTACGTTTTTTTGTTGTTTTTTTTCAGTTAAAACTACGTTTTTAAAACAGTGAAATAAAACACAATGCAAGAGTAAAACCGAGGATATCTTAGTAGAATTAAAAACGACGGATTGCAACAACTAACAAAGCTAGAGACAAGTTCTTAATTCTAAAATTGAGTAAAAAAGAGAATGACAAAATCGCTGTAAATACATTCAACCTAAAATGTAAAGACCCAAAATCAATGGGAGGCAATTTGCTAAGCTAGTTTTAGACTATAAGGTAATATAGATAAAATTAGTAATTAAAGTAAGTGCATGCATATTTGAGCCTTTTATAGAAGCAAAAATGCTCTGCAAATGAACTTGTAAAACAACTAAGTTAGATCTATAGTTATGAACAGTTATAACAAGTACTGAGGGAAAAAATAAAGTTCATGTTGAAAAAAAAAAGATTATTTGTATTAATGTCACCTCTATTTTGTCTAAATATAACTTAGCTAAATTGAATGTATAAAATAAACTATGTTTTTTTATTCAATTGTAATAAATCTGCTCAATGAACAATTCTACTGAACAGTTTTATTAAATATCCTCAATAAACTTCCGCAACGCTCAATCAAATGACATAACGCCACTTTGTATATTTAATGATGAATAATAGTCTAATAATATATAACTATCCAAGGATATATCCAAATATGCTACAGGATATCTGGATTCCCCTAGAAAAACTTCCTCTCTAAAAATCGCCCTCCCCCTAAAAAATTCCCCCTGATATGGAATTGAACAGCTAAAGGGAAATTATAACAAATAAAAATAATGGAAAAGAGAAAATGTGTTTTAACATTCAACCAAAAATCCAAAAAGGCAGAATATAAGGTGTATAAAATATTCTATAATGTTTTCTATAGGATATATCCTACCCAAGGGTATATCCAAATATGCTTTTGGATATTTTGGTGATATTGCTATTAACCCTAAAATACTAACGGTGGGTAAAATTTACCCTTGCGAAATTGAGTCTTCTGCTTACCCCTCGGGTTACAGAAAGAGTGAGATTTCTTGTGCTTTATCTTTGACCATAAGGGAGCTAGTCAGTCAATTTTTCCTGCCTCAAACATCAACAGAGACAAAGATATAGGAGGTCCGTGGGTAAATTTACAGTGGATAAGTAGGCTATTTGCGCAACTTTTTTTGGATTTACCTTATCCACGGATATATCCAAATATCCTATAGGATATTTGGGTGATATATTATTAAAAATATTTTTTTGTTTGTTTAATACTGACTTAGACTAATCTTCTTTCATTGATTTTTCATCATATATTTCCATCCGTCCATTTACCACAATAATAATAAAAAAAAACAACAGCCAGTAAAATTGTGGCAAATCGTCCTATTACTTTATCGCTGCAAATTTGTATCCGACTAATGTAAAAGATGAAGAAGTGGTGCTACCTTTCCTCATTCGTCAGCACCCTGCCTATAACTATAAAAATGATACCGGTTCACCCTTTTCAATGTGTCCACAAGACATACATCAGATGGTTTTTCCACCTGAAGTATCCCTACTCGTTTGGACTACGTGATTTTCAGGAGCGATTGTGGAAACCGTGCGTAAATACTTCTTCTGCAATGTGGAAAGTTCATATGCATTTTTCTTTTTCTTTTTTTTTGTACTTTAAAATTGATTGGCTACCTAAAACTTTTTAGTCGACAATAACTTGGTCCAAAATTGGGC